>NC_056733.1:1179371145-1179463328 GCF_019279795.1 Protopterus annectens | reverse complement strand
TGCAAGGAGGAGGCTATGACCAAGCTGAATTGCTCCAGGATACCTCAAACGCTAAAACCTGTTCTAACTGTTCAGACAACCTTCCGGTAGAATATCTCAAAATAGCAGCAGAAGTCATTGCATATCCAATAACCATCTACATTAACAGATCTATCCTAGAAGTGTATCTCCCAACTCTCTGTAAAAAATCATGTATTATACCACTACACAAAGGTGGTAACTCCACTGAAATTTCCATCTACTATCCTATTACCTTACTGTCATGTACCTCAAAACTTTTCAAAAAATGTATCCACTCACAATTCCTCCAATACCTTCTTAAGAATCAACTCATTACTTCCACAAAACATGGGTTTAGACTAGCTCACAGTACTGACACAGCTTTACTGTCATTTATGGACACAGTTAACAAACCACTTGACTCAGGACTCAGGCAAACTTGTCTTCACCTTATTTGTTGACCTATCTAAGACTTTTGACACTGTTGCTCTGTCTCTTCTTTCACAAATGTTCAGTGGCCTAGGTCTATCCCTTTCTTCTATTGGGTGGTTAACTAGCTACCTATCCAACAGACAGCAGGCAGTCAAATGACAAGACTTTCTTTCCACATACCAACACACCACCACTGCTGTCGATCAAGGTTCTACATGTGGTCCTCTCTTATGCAGTATTTTTATAAATGACTTACCTACTTCCCCCTGTCAGAGTGCACTCATACAACGTGCTAATGACTCAATTATCATCTGTTCCTCCAGCGCTCTGTCTCATCTTCAACAAATCACCTAAGCTGCCTTTACTACCATTGAAAGTTGTCTTTCCAATAATAGACAACTGTTACTTAACCCTTAAAAAACTAAACTTTCACTTTTCACCCCTAAAACATACTGTCTAAACAAAAATCAGTTCATTATTGTCTCACAGAATAACACAACAATTGAAGTAGTTCCCGGTACAAAACTGTTAGGTGTCACCATAGATGAACATCTTAAGTTTCACCTACATATTCAAAATAGTATTAAGAAAACACACCAGAAAGTAGGAATTGTCTACTAGCGCAGACAATACCTAAATACACCCACTAAGCACACTCTAGCCACATCTTACCTTCTACACACACTCTTATATGGTGCCTCAATACTTACAAACATACAAACTACCCTAAAATGTAAGCTTGAAACTTGCTACAATAAAACTGCATAATTTTTCACAGCTGGAAAATATTTCACACATCACTGTATACCCTCCCTACATTACTGCAAACACCCCACACATCACTGTATACCCCTTCACACATCACTGTGTACTCCCACATACATCACTGTACACCCCCCAGACATCACTGTATACCCCTCCACACATTACTGTATACCTGCCACATATCATGTATAACCTCCACACATCACTGTATACCCCACACATCACTGTATACCCCACACATCACTGTATACCACCGCACACATCATGTATAATCTCTACACATCACTGTATACCCCTCCACACATGTATACCTCCACACATCACTATATACCTCTCCACAGTTCACTGTATACCACTGCACACATCACTGTATACCTCCCACTTCACTTTTTACCCTCCATGCATCACTGCATACCCCTCCAACATCACTGTATACCCCCCACAAATCACTGTATACCCCTCCTACATCACTGTATGCCCCCACAATATCTCTCAACTGTCCCTGATTTTCAGGGACACCCCTGATTTCAACTAAAATTTTAGCTCTGTCCCTCTTAATCCCCCTAAAATTGATGATCTTTGGAGAAAAGCTAGTCAATTACACTTAATAAATAATGACAATAATTAGAGTTATAGCCTACTTTTACTTCACAAAACGAATATTAATTCACATTTTCTTGTTCTGACATTGTCCCAAATTAATAGTTTTAATATTTTACAAGTGTCCCTGATTGTCCCCGACTATTTCTGGATTTGTCCCTGATTCCCGGTTAGATTTGTCCCTGATTGGTGTACAGTGATGTGTGGGGGTATACAGTGAGGCGTTCAGAGGATATATACAGTGATGAATGTGGTGATACGTTAGATGATATGGTAGGGGTATACAGTGGTGGTGTATACCCCTCCCATATCACTGTATACCCTCCACACATCACTGTATATCCCCCACACATCACTGTATACCCCTCCACATACCCCTCCCATATCACTGTATACCCTCCACACATCACAGTATATCCCCCGCACATCATTGTATACCCCTCCACACATGTATACCCCCACACATAGGTTCATAGGTTCATAGGTAGGTACTAGGCTATCTGCCTGAGGGCATTTATAATCCTAGCCATAGTGTGTCGGCTTTCGCCACCCCATTGATTAATTAACTGAGCCTCTGTCAAGCAGAGCCAATGAAGTGATCCCATGGGTGTATTTTCTGTTACCCATCCACTTGTCAAGGTTTCTCTTGAAGAGTGTTAGTGAGGGGATCTGCCTAATGTAGATAGAAATTTTGTTCCAAAGCATGGGGAGTCTCTGTGACAGGAATCTATCCCTCCAGCATGTTCTATTTATTGGTTGTGGCTTAGGTTTAGCTCACTAGAGTGCTGGCTCACAGTGACTTCTGATTTCTTAGGTGGAGCATGTCCATCAATTCTGGAGTTGGACATGGCTTTGTAAGTCAAGCAGAGACTCACCTCTGAGAAAGCTTATATGCCACTGAGCACAGCCGGAGTTTTTTCAGTCGGTCTGCATAGGACATATGTTTGAAGCCAGTAATCCCCTTGGTGTGGTACTTTTGTGGTCTTTCCAGCTGTTGGAAGTGTCTTGTGAGGTACATCCCAAATGGAGCATTGTAGTCTATGATGGGTCTGATGAGTGACTAGTAGATGGGCACTATAATCTCTTTATTTCTAAATGCGAACCCTTTAGTAATTAGATGGGCCACATAGAAGGATTTCCTAACTACTTTGGCAATATGATTGTCAAAGGAGAGATTACTATCTACCTGGGTCCCCAGATCTCTTATTACCTCTTCTGTATTAAGGGGGCTGCCACCTATGTGGTAATTCATGGGTGTTTTGTTTTTCCCAAATGGGATGACTATGCATTTTTGGTATTTAGCTTGAGGCCATGACTTTAACACTAGGTGTCCGTCTCAGTAAGGCCTTTTTGGAGGATGTCCATGTCAGCCAGAGAATCAGTTATGGCTCCCAGTTTGCAGTCATTGGCGAACTTGGTTAGCCATAGTCATCCTATGTTTGCCTGTACTTCTGAAAAGTATATGCCAAACAGTAGTCCCAGGACCGAGCCTCTATGACAATCTACTCCAGGACTGGTTTAGAGTCGGACCTGGGAGCGCTGCTATTCTTACCATGTAGTTCTGTCTGTAAGCCAGTTGGCAACCCATCTTGTGACATAGGGTTTATGTTCAGTGGCTGGTGAGAGTTTTTTATAATACCTTGGAGTGGAAGAATGGTGTTGAACGCTTGCGCAAGGTCAAGGTAGGCTATGTGAACCACCTTTCCTCGCTCTATAATCCTTGGTGACTGTCCTCAAAAATAGTCAACCAGGTTTAGTATGCATGATCTGCCCCTAACAAAGTTTCAACTGGGTCGGGTCAAGTGTTTGGAGGTTCCCAAATGTCTTCTTTGTTAATGAGTTCCACGATGATAAGTTGCTCCAGCAGCCTTGCAGACCAGGCTAGTTAGGGCTTATGGGAAGAGTAGTCAGCCAGGGTCAGTTGTGGCCCAGTCCTTTGTGGAGCGGATGTAACCGCTGTTGTGCACAATTTATGGGCACGTAGCCTGTGGAGAGGCTGAGGTTGAACAGTGCACAGTTTAGGTGGGGGTTAGTTCATTCCCAGGGAGCCAGGAAAACGCAGATCCTGAGCACCATCTGGCCCCATTGATGCTGTGTTTTTGGCTTTTGAAAGGGCTGTTTTCTACCTGTGCATCTGTGATTTCTGGGACACTACACTTTTCCTCGGGGTATTGTTGTGGGCCCTTTTGGAGGTGAGAGAGGGGGGTGAAGTCTGCACTGGAATCTTATCTGCCAGGATGTTGGCAATATTGTGTAGGTTCCAGTATATTTTCGTGGCAGTTATTTTGCAATAGCTCTGAGCATATCTGTAGAGTAGATTCTTGACATATGCTTTCGAAGAAGGCTTTGTGGTTATCTTTCTAATCCTTGGCTATTTTCTCTTCTCAAGTCAGCCTTGATGATTTTATGAGGGACCTTAAGTTTCACTGGCTGTACCGATCAGGGATAATCTTCTCCTTCTTGGGATTTGCCATTTTTTCTGAACTAGTTTCCTCCTTTTTATTGTATAACCTGTTTTCATGGCAGGTGGTACATCACTGTACACCCCTTCATACATCACTGTATACCTCCACAATTCAATACTGTATACCCATTAACACATCACTGTATACCACTTCCTGCACATGTATACCCCCATGCATCTCTCATAGTATGTTATACCCCTTTAACACACATCACTGTATAATTCTTCACATATCACCGTATACTCCCACACATATCACTGAATACCACTCCACACATCACTATATACCCCTGCACATCACTCTCTTATACCCCTCACAACATCACTGTATACTCCCCACATGCCCCGCCTCAATAAAATTCTGTGTGCACCCCAATAGCCACACTCTCAAGTTGCCTGAACTCCCAAGGTCATCTTTACCTTCCTCTCAAGTTATCATGGCACATAAAATCATCTTCATAGACCCATGGCCTGCTCCAGCTCTTAATTCAGTATTCCAAAAATACATGCTACCAAAAGAGATTTCTCAGGGTCAGAACATAAGCAAGGCTTCTCACTTGAGTATCATACTAGCAAAGTGTTAGCCGCCAAAGTCTATACTCTTCCCATAGCCAAAATCTAGAATAATCTTTCCCTTTAACTATCAGATCAAACTATAAAGCACACATCCTTCAAAACACACTTCACTCTAAAAAGAATATATTTCTAAATCTTGGATCTGTCTCCTCCTCATCCCCACTCCAATAATATCCCTAATTCTCAATCCTTCCAGCTACTACCCCTTGTTCCTCCTTTTTCTTTTTCTTCTTATCTTCCTATCTTTTTTTCTGTTTTCCTCTTTTCCCTTCTTTGTTCATTCTTCTTATATCTTTTACATCATGTCTTTCCAATATATATATATATATATATATATATATATATATATATATATATTGAGGTATTGTTATACCAACATAGACCAATTTCTGTATATTTCCTTTGAAACAATAATGGAGTTTTTCTCCTTGGGCCTCCACTGAGAAATGGCCCCAAGTTGGACTTTCCGTAAACAAAATGTCAAATAAATAAATAAATTATTCTGTTGGTTGGGCTATGGTCCTCAGAGTTTGAAGAGCCCCAGGCAACAATAGGTGGTTGAAGGGCTCCTCTGTTATAATCCGCACCACTGGATATGACAGATAACAAAAGAGCAAGTTATTGCAGGTATAAAATAATGCCACAGAGACCGTTGAGTCAATTAAACAGTATAGTTCTATTAAACTGAAAGGAAAAATGAAAAAAGACTGGTGCAGACCTTCATCTTGTATAGAACAACTCGAAGCAAAATAAAATACTAAAGGGCCTTTTATGTTAAAACCCACAAGAAAAAAACAAAACACCAGTTTCAGCATGATCCAAAGGTGTTTTCTTGCAAACATTTTACTACTTTTGATTTCCTGTTAGTTGGATGTCCAGGCTTCTTCGGGCTACTTCTTGATGTCTTTTGCCTTGCTACCGCACAGTCCCGACAACTGCTGTACCAGGCACAGAGTTCCCCTACCTAAAGAGGGCTGTCCTCTTGACTAACGAGGACTATAGCCCTTCTTCTATACAATCCATTTTAAAAAGAATAGTTGTTCTTTATCAATAGTTTCTATGGAAGAGCCTTCTAGCCAGTATAGGGGAAATGTTAAGTTATCTGTCTTTAAAGAAACAAGTACTGACTGATGCTCTTAACAACAGCAGTGTTATTTATAGTACTTTTCACTTCTGCTTTATAGCATGTAGATGCTAGCATGCCTCATAAGGCTTGGTGAACCACCTCACTTTGGCACCTTGTTTACATTTGATCTCACCCAGTACTTGAAATCCCGTGCTTCAGGACCCACTAAATGAGCTATGAACCCTCAGAGAGGTACAAGAACATTGTGGTAGGTGAAACCTGTGTAGCAAACTTAAATGTTTACAAGCTAGAGCTCCCCAGCTACAAAGTCATAATAATTCCATCCTGTTACCACGTGCTGCCAGATTAAGAGGGCATTGTATAGATTCAATATAAAGTGCTACCTGCCGAGGGGCTAATATTTAATCAATGAAAGTTCTAACTTGACCACCATGCACTCTTTCTGTAAAGAGGAATTACTCTTGGCCTCCAGTCTACTTAACTTTATGATGTAAAAAAAGCATAATGTATAGTGCCCCTCCCTTCAAAGCCCAGTGAAAGCATCTAATTTTCTTAATCTTAATCTCTGATTTTCTAATCTGTATAAGCAATTAAAGGTTTACAGAGATTTAGGACGTGCAAAAGCAGATGCAAAGTGTAACATTTCTTTCAATAGTTTACAGCCATTGTTTGCTCCCTGTTTCTGTGTCCTTAGCCAAAAATTGTGTACACATTTAATGTTATCTAGCTTTCTATGACTATTTTGTTGATCTTTGTTGGATTTATGTAAACTCCATCAATGTGTTTTGCAGTTGCTATCCCCTTTCCCAGGTTAGGCTAAACTGTGTCTATAGATTTATTGATTTGTTGGTTCCCCTTCACGCAGAGACATGGTAGTCTTTAAAAGAATTCCCCTTCTCCTCATTGTCCACACAAAAATTTTAAAGTGTAAAAAGATCTCCTTCCATGTTATCATGTCAACAATTAAACTAGGAATTTCAGCATCATGGTGAGCTACTTTGCATTGCTTTTGTTTAATCCATCGTTAAAACTTCATCAGGATCTGATGAAGTTTTAACATGATGAACTACCTTTCCAAACTGGTGTCATTGTATTTCTACTTGAATAATGGGGTGTTGCTTCTATCTTTACAAATGCAGATTATTACACTCTGCTATTTTAGTAAGGGTCTTCTTTTTATAAGCATATTGAGTTCTTTGTAATTGTAACTGCACTAGCTCAGTCTAATAGTCCCCTGCAGCAACCCACCATCAATTAAGGATTGTGCTTATTTGAATTTTGGCTTTCAGTTAAATTCCTTCTTTAAGGATTTTCGGCAGTATACTCCATAGAAGTGCTGTTCTAAGGCACAACCCCCATTACAAAGCCAACTCTCGAGTAACAGGTGACATCCTCTCCTTTATATATATCAGTTTCAAAATAATAATAACTGGATCATTAACAAAGACAAGTGTGGAAGTTTCTTAACTAATCACAAAAATGTACCATCTCCTCTTAAATTACACTATTTACAGCAGCACCTCTCATTTTCCATCAAAATCCTTTATATTATTTCAATTCTATTCTGCAAATGTTTTAACATGATAAGCTGAGAACTGCTTACACTTTTGTTGTAACACAATAACGCATACATGCATCAATAACACATTCACACTATAAACATACCACACACACACACACACATCACACACATAAACATACACACGTACGCAACACACACAATAATAATACCATCAACAATACGCATTATGTACATCACACGATATGCGCACATACCGTGTTAACATTGACCAATATTAACACAGACACACATCAATCAATCATCATCATCAGTCACTAACAACACAATATTAACAATGTAAACACATGTATTGAGATAGTGTCAAAAGTCCAGAATTGGGCATGATAATTATTTTTAATAAGGTGCGCAATGAAAAGGAAATATTTCATATATATAATACAGCCCATTAATACTTTTACTAAAAGCATGGTGGATTGTTTCATTGTGTCTGCCTTTACTTTGATCTAGGGCAATAGTGTCTCATATTTTGAAGACACAGAGTTTATTTTTGGTGTAAGAGTTATTTACTAGATATTTGTCACTGATTGTGTTAAAGTAGAAACCTGGAATAGTCTGTTGTTTATTTCTTCAGTTTTGTCTTCTGAAGGACATCATTACAAACTAATAAATTATTTTCAATAAAATCAGATGCAGAAAAGAAGCTACTTCCATGTGTACTTAGAAAATTAATTCTGCTTTCTTTATCATTATGGTCTCACTAGAAAAATGAAACTCTGTGGTCATTGTTCAGATTTTATAATGTACCTTGGTAATTATCCTGAAAGTGTTTTCAAGGATTAATTGGTAGCCCTTCTTTTTCTGTTGTCTGTTAACATTAACTTGCCTTGGCATAGCAAAGACAATGGATTCAGAAAGGCTAGTTGCATGAGGTGAGGTTTAATCATTATTTATTTCAAATATAAGATGGACTAGTCCTTGCTGTATGATCTCTCTTTAATTCAGTAGACTAAAAGCAATGTATTGTAAAACAAAAATCAACAGCACGGCATAAAACAACAAAAGACGAGTATATGGCTGTTGCTCTATGTATTTTATAAACAAAAAGAGGACAGTCTTTGAACTGTAATGGGTTGGTTTGTTAGTTATCTCTGCTCGCGGAAATGGACTCATACTGATTAACTTTCTGCTTTGTATTTAACTCCATGTTTAAAATTTCAGTAATGAATTATACAATGATCTGAGAACTGGACTGACTATATTTCTTACCAATTAAGTCATCCTAGTATCATTAAACTGTTGCTTCTTCTAAAAATGTCTAAAGCTTTTATAAACTAATCCCAACATGTATGCAAATAGAGTAAAGCAGAGTATATGCTATTTGTTAAGTTACACTGGTGTTCTTGCTTGAATTATACTCAGGTCTATTTGACTGCAAAAAGAGAAATAAGTTCAAGAAAAGATACCCAATTATAAGTTACCTCCTATCCCACCTAAAAGTAAAACTGGTCAATCCTTTTTTGGATAATGTTTTATTAAAACCATTTATTACACATCCTAAATATAACACTTAGAAATATTATGAACATTACGTGATAACAAAGTTAGAACAACAGTAATAATACTAAAAGACAAGAAATATATAGAAACTTGTAATAACAAACTATTTCCAGCCAAGTAGTAATTCAAAGCAAACAGTAAAATTGAACAGCAAAGGAAGGCACATGATTTCTTTCTGTGTAGCTGAAAACTAATTACATAGCATTTGGTGTTTGTTTGTTTGTAAGTGTCTTCGGCTTTCTCCCGGTTAGGAGGTCGCCACATGAACTCGGTCCTCTAATGATTGCAGTAGAGTTTTATGATGCTGGCCACGCCGGGCCTAACGCACAACCTTCAACAAAGGAACGCTTCTTTTCACGCATGTCGCCACACACAGAAGACACCCTCAATCAGAATCCTAACGGGCAACGCCTAACTGAGGTGCATACTGCTACTGCAGCATTTAAAAATAATCATGAGAAAGATATCCCTATCCATTAACCTCATAACTTACACTAAATAATCCTCTCCATCACTCAACCTAACAAAATAAACCCTCCCAGATCCACTATAGATTGAATCCTGTCCTCAGATCCAAATAAATAATCTATTCTGGCACAATTCTGTTACATTTTATGACCACTCCTCTCAGCCTTCATGTAATTTCAGCTAGTTCCTCCTCACACCAGCATCAGTACATTCAAACCGTGAATCAAGTAGTAGTAGCTCAACTCCAACTACTTACTCAAATACTGCAAACAAATGAACTGGCAAATTGTAAATATCCTTTCCTCTTGACAAGGCTAGAGAATACCAACTCTGTCGCCCTGATACTTTAAACTCACTAGCCCCACTAAGAAACAAAAGGATAAAATGAAAACTGCTCCTTGGCTATTCAAAGAGACAAAAACAGATTATGCACCACAGAGACAACTATGGAAGCTTTACTAAAACAATAAACTGAAATTACTCTTGTCTAATATAAACAGCTCCGCAACTGTGCAAACAACAACTAATCACCAATAACAAAAAAATCCTACTATATCAAACTTCAGCCCAGGGGCCCTTTTGGGGGGGGGGGTGGGGGAAAGGGGGGGGGAATTTTTTTCTGCCACCGGGGGAATCTATTTCCCTTTTTTTTTTGGGGGATGTTTGGCAAAAATTTTCATTTTTTTTTAGGTTCAGTATATTTTGTGCTATTTTGCAATAGCTCTGAGCATATCTGTGAGTAGATTCTTGACATAGCTGAAGAAGGCTTTGTGGTTATCTTTCGAATCCTTGGCTATTTTTCTTTCGAAGTCAGCCTTGGATGATTTTATGAGGGACCTTAGTTTCTTACTGATACTGATCAGGGATATCTTTCCTTCTTGGGATTTGCCTTTTTTCTGAACTAGTTTCCTCCTTTTATTGTATAACCTGTTTATGGCAGGTACATCACTGTACACCCCTTCATACATCACTGTATACCTCCACAATTCACTGTATACCCACACACATCACTGTATACCACTCTGCACATGTATACCCCCATGCATCTCAGTATACCCCTCAACACATCACTGTATACCCTTCACATATCACTGTATACCCCACACATATCACTGAATACCACTCCACACATCACTATATACCCCCTGCACATCACTTTATACCCCTCAAAACATCACTGTATACCCCCACATGTCACTGTGTACCCTACACACACTCTCAAGTTGCCTGAAATCCTACAATACCTTACCTTCCTTCAAGTTAATATGGCACATAAAATCATTCATAGACCCATGGCCTGCCCAGCTCTTAATTCAGTATTCCAAAAATACATACCAAAGAGATTTCTCAGGTCAGAAAATAAGCAACTTCTCACTGAGTATCATACTAGCAAAGTAGCCGGCCAAAGTCTATACTCTTTCCCCATAGCCAAAATCTAGAATACCTTTCCCTTAACTATCAGATCAAACTAAAAACACACATCCTTCAAACACTCACTTAAAGAATATATTTCTAAATCTTGGATCTGCTCCTCCTCATCCCCACTCCAATAATATCCCTAATTCTCAATCCTTCTGCTACTTACCCTGTTCCTCTCTTTTTTCTCTTTTTTCTTCTTTTCCCTTCTTATCTTTTTTTCTGTTTTCCTCTTTCCCTTCTTTGTTCATTCTTCTTATATCTTACATCATGTCTTTCCAAATATATATATATATATATATATATATATATATATATATATTGAGGTATTGTTATACCAACATAGACCACCCTGTATATTTCCTTTGAAACAATAATGGAGCTTTTCTCCTTGGGCCTCCACTGAAAATGGCCCAGTTGGACTTTCCTGGTAAACAAATGTCAAATAAATAAATAAATTATTCTGTTGGTTGGCCATGGTCCCCTAGAGTTTTGAGCCCCAGGCAACAGGTTGAAGGGCCTCTGTTATAATCCACCACTGGATATAGACAGATAACAAAAGATAGTTATTGCAGTATAAAATAATGCCACAGAGACCGTTAGTCAATTAAACAGTATAGTTCTATTAAACTGAAGGAAAAAAATGAAAAAAAGACTGGTGCAGACTCATCTTGTATAGAACAACTGAAGCAAAAGAAAATATAAAGGGCCTTTTTTGTTAAACCCACAAGAAAAACAAAACACCAGTTTCAGCATGATCCAAAGGTGTTTTTAAACATTTTACTACTTTTGGATTTCCTAGTTAGGTGATGTCCAGGCTTCTTCGGGCTACTCTTTGATGTCTTTTGCCTTGCTACCGCACAGTCCCGACAACTGCTGTACCAGGCACAGAGTTCCCCTACCTAAAGAGGCTGTCTTCTCTGACTAACAGGACTATAGCCCTTCTTCTATACACCATTTTAAAAGAATAGTTGTTCTTTATCAATAGTTTCTATGAAGAGCTTCTCTAGCCAGTATAGAAATGTTGCTATCTATCTTAAAGAAACAGTACTACTGATGCTCTTAACAACAGCAGTGTTATTTATAGTATTTCACTTCTGCTTTATAGCATGTAGATATATCATAAGGCAAGAACCACCACACCTTGTTACATTTGATCTCACCCAGTTTGAAATCCCGTGCTTCAGACCCACTAAATGAGCTATGAACCCTAGAGAGGCCAAGAACATTGGGGTAGGTGAAACCTTGTGTAGCAAACTTAAATGTTTACAAGTAGAGCTCCCAGCTACAAAGTTTAATAATTCCATCCTGTTACTTACGTTGCCAGATTAAGAGGGCATTGTATATGACCAATATAAAGTACTTGCCGAGGGGCTAATATTTAATCAATGAAAGTTCTAACTTGACCACCATGCACTCTTTCAAAGAGGAATACTTGGCCTCCAGTCTACTTAACTTATGATGTAAAAAGCATAATATAGTGCCCTCCTTCAAAGCCCAGTGAAAGCACTACCCTTAACTTAATCTCTGATGCATCTATATAAGCAATTAAAGGTTTACAGAGATTTAGGGATGCAAAAGCAGATGCAAAGTGTAACATTTCTTTCAATAGTTTACAGCCATTGTTTGCCTCTGTTTTTGTGTCCTTAGCCAAAATTGTGTACATTTAATGTTATCTAGCTTTCTATGACTATTTGTTGATCTTTGTTGGATTTATAAACTCTTATCAATGTGTTTTGCAGTTGCTATCCCCTTTCCCAGGTTAGGCTAAACTGTGTCTATAGATTTATTGATTTGCTGGTTCCCCTTCACGCAGACATATGGTAGTCTTTTAAAAGAATTCCCTTCTCCTCATTGCCCACACAAAATTTTAAAGTGTAAAAGATCTCTTCATGTTATCATGTCAACAATTAAACTAGGAATTTCAGCATCATGGTGAGCTACTTTGATAAGCGCTTTTGTTTTAATCCACGTTAAAACTTCATCAGATCTGATGAAGTTTTAACATGATGAACTACCTTTCCAAACTGAGTTTGTATTTCTACTTGAATAATGGGGTGCTATTTCTTATCTTTACAAATGCAGATTATTACACCTGCTATTTTAGTAAGGGTCTTCTTTTTATAAGCATATTGAGTCTTTGTAATTGTAACTGTACTAGCTCAGTCTAATAGTCCCTGCAGCACCCTACCATCAATTAAGGGATTGTGCTTATTTAATTTTGGGCTTTCAGTTAAATTCCTTCTTTAAGGATTTTGGCAGTATACTCCATAGAAGTGCTGTTCAAGGCACAACCCCCCCCCCCCCATTAAGAAGCCAACTCTCTGAGTAACAGGGTGACATCCCTCCTTTTATATATCAGTTTAAAATAATAACTGATCATTAACAAAGACAAGTGTGGGAAGTTTCTTTAACTAATACAAAAATGTACCATCTCTCTTAAATTACACTATTTACAGCAGCACTCTATTTTATCAAAATTCTTTATATTATTTCAATTCTATTCTGCAATGTTTTAACATATGATAAGCTGAGAACTGCTACACTTTGTTGTAACATACACACGTGTATACATGCACACACACACACACACACACACACACACACACACACACACACACACACACACACATAAACATACACAAATGCATGCACACACACACACACACACACACACACAAATGCATATGTACACACATGTGCGCACATACTCACACAGACATACACACACACACACACACACACACACACACACACACACACACACACACACACACACACAAACACATGTGGCTGAGATAGTGTCAAAGTCCAGAATTCGAAGTGATAATTATTTTTTAATAAGGTGCGCAATGAAAAGGAACATTTCATATATAATACAGCCCATTAATACTTTACTAAAAGCATGGTGATGTTTCATTGTGTCTGCCTTACTTTGATCAGGGCATAGTGTCTCATATTTTGAAGACACAGAGTTTATTTTTTATGTAAGAGTTATTTACTGATATTTGTCACTGATTGTGAGTAGAAAACTGGAATAGTCTGTTTATTTTCAGTTTTGTCTTGAAGGACATCATTACAAACTAATAAATTATTTTCAATAAAATCAGATGTGCAGAAAAGAAGCACTTCATGTGTACTTAGAAAATTAATTTGCTTTTATCATTATGGTTCACTAGAAAATGAAACTCTGTGGTCATTGTTCAGATTTATAATGTACCTTGGTAATTATCCTGAAAGGTTTTCAAGGATAATTGAAGCCTTTTTTCTGTTGTCTGCTAACATTAACTTGCCTTGGCTACAGACAATGGATTCAGAAAGGCTAGCTGTGAGGTGAGGTTTAATCATTATTTATTTCAAATATAAGATGGACTAGTCCTTGCTGTATGATCTCTTTAATTCAGTAGACTAAAAGCAATGTATTGTAAAACAAAAAATCAACAGCACGGCATAAAACAACAAAAGACGTTTGGTATATGCATGTTGCTCTATGTATTTTATAAACAAAAAAAGAGGACAGTCTTTGAACTGTACGTGGGTTGGTTTGTTAGCATTCTGCTCGTGAAATGGACTCATACTGATTAACTTTCTGTTGTATTTTAACTCCATGTTCAAAATTTCTGTGCACTTAATTATACAATGATCTGAGAACTGACTGACTATACTTACCAATTAAGTTTATCCTAGTATCATTAAACTAAGGCTTTCTAAAATGTCTAAAGCTTTTATAAACTAGTCCTAACATGTATGCAACAGAGTAAAGCAGAGTATATGCTATTTGTTAAGTTACACTGGTGTTCTTTGCTTGAATTATACCAGTCTATTTGACTGCAAAAAAGAGAAAATATAAGTTCAAGAAAGATACCCAATTATAAGTTACCTCCTATCCCACTAAAAGTAAAACTGTCAATCCTTTTTTGATAATGTTTTTATTAAAACCATTTATTATACATCCTAAATATAACACTTAGAAATATTATGAACATTACGTATAACAAAGAACACTAACAGTAACAATACTAAAGACAAGAAATATATAGAAAACTTGCAATAACAAACTATTTCCAGCCAAGTAGTAATTCAAAGGAACAGTAAAAATTGAATAGCAAAGGAAAAGGTAAACATGATTTCTTTCTGTGTAGCTGAAAAAAATCTATAATTACATAGCATTTAAAAATGTTTGTTTGTTTGTGTCTTTCGGCTTTTCCCGGTTAGAGGTCGCCACAGCGGAACTCGGGTCCTCTAATGATTGGCAGTAGAGTTTTACATGCTGGCTTGCCGGGCCTAACGCACAACCTTCAACAAAGGAACGCCCTTTCACGCATGTCGCCACACAGAAGACACCCTAACTGAGAATCGAACGGGCAACGTCTAACTGAGGCGACAATGCTACTGCAGCATTTAAAAATAATCATGAGAAAGATATCCCTATCCATTAACCTCTACAACTTCACTCAAATAATCCTCTCCATCACTCAACCTAACAAAATAAACCCTCCCAGATCCACTATAGATTGAATCCTAGTCTCAGATCCAAATAAAATAACCTATTCTGGCACAATTCCTGTTACATTTTGCGACCACCTCTCAGCCTTCATGCATCGCTCAGCTAGTTCCTCCCCACACCAGCATCAGTACATTCAAACTCGTAACCACATTAGCTTCAACCCAACTACTTACTCAAATACTTTCAAACAAATGAACTGGAAAATTGTAAACATCCTTCCTCTTGACAAGGCTAGAGAATACTTCAACTCTGTCGTCCTTGATACTTTAAACTCACTAGCCCCACTAAGAAACAAAAGGATAAAAATGAAAACTGCTCCTTGGCTATTCAAAGAGACAAAACAGATTATGCACCACAGAGACAAACTATGGAAGCTTTACCAAAACAATAAACTGGAAATTACCTTGCTCCAATATAAACAGCTCCGCAACTGTGCAAAACAACTAATCACCAATAACAAAAAAATCCTACTATATCAAACTTCAGCCCAATAACAATAAAACCCCCAAAAATTCTGGAACTCAGTAAACTCACTCCTCAATCCAGGCTCCAGGAATAATCCCTGTCCTGACTCAAGTAAATCTGATCTTGAACTACGCTCTGAATTTAACTCATTTTTCATAGACACTATTACTACCCTCACCAAGACATTTCCCAATAATAACCCAACTGCTCTACACTCTCCCCCTTCTAACTCACCTCATCTGTTTGAACTCAAACCCATCTCCACTAACTTTATAAAAAAACTTTTGTCCAAATTTAAACCTTGCTCTAACGCTCCCAACAATATTCCCTCTTCCTTCCTAAAATGTGCTGCTGATGGCATTGCACTTCCAATCAGCATTATCAACCGATCCATAAAAGAATCATATGTCCCCAAACTCTGGCACTCAGCTTAAATTCTTCCTTTTCATAAAGGAGGAAAAAATACCAGCATCTCAAACTTTCGCCCCATTGCTTTGCTCTCACCAATCTCCAAAATCCTAAAAAAATGTATCCACCTCCAACTTATGCCTTTCCTGATCCAAAACAATCTTGTCACTCCTACCCAGCATGGCTTCCATCCAGGCCATAGCACAATAACCGCTCTACTCTCTTTCCTAGAAACTGTCAATCAAGCCTGAGATTCAGGCTACTTAGTTTCTATTGTTTTACTCAATCTGTCTGAAGCCTTTGATACTGTTTCTCACAAGCACCTTCTCTGTCATCTCTCAAACCTTAATCTGTCACATAATGCTTTATCCTGGTTCTCCAGCTATCTATCAGACAGATCACAGGCAGTCAAATGGAAGAACTCCATCTCTTCCTTCCTACCTACCCCAACTGGTGTACCACAGGGATCCATCCTTGTGCCAGTGCTTTTTAACATGTTCATCAATAACTTTCACACTGCTATTCCTGATGCTAAAATCATTCAATATGCAGAAGATTAAACCTTAGTCTGCTCTGTCTCAAACCTCTCTGAACTGCTGACTAAAACCCAAACTGCCTTCTCAACAACTAAAAACTGGATGCGCCTAAACTACCTTTCTCTCAATGCGAATAAATCAAAGATTCTACTATTCCCTCCCACTAAAACCCTCTCCTACAATAAAAACAACTTCAAAGTCTATACTCAAACCAACTCACATATAGAAGTGGTCCCCTCTGCCAAACTACTTGACTTTACTGTAGATGAACACCTCGTTTGATATTCATATTCAACAAAATATTAGGAAAACTCACCAAAAACTAGGTATGCTGTATAAGAATAATCACTTTCTCTCCAACTCTACCAGGCAAACTCTGGCCTCGACTTATCTTCTTCCTTCCTTATTACACGGAGCCCCTCTCCTAACCAACCTGTCCTCCTCTATCACCGCTAAACTAGAAAACTGCTACAACAAAATCTCTAAATTTGACTCTAAATCTAAAAATACCAACCATCACTGCCTAACCCTACAATTTCTGAATTGGCTTTAACTCCCAAACTACCTAGACTATCTCCAACTCACTACTGCACATAGACTCATATTTTACCCAACAAAATGTCCCGCTCTAACTAACATCCTTCCCCCTTATACACCCAACAGAGCTCTAAGATCTGAAAATCAGAACTTAATTACTATCCATAAACCTAAATGTCCTGCTGGCCAACTTCTCCTATCATTCTCACTAGGCAAAAAATGGAATTCCCTTCCCTCCACACTAAGAACCATACCAAACTCAAAAAACTTCAAAACCCAACTATTCAAACACCTGTCCACTAAATGGAACTGCATCTGCCTTCATCCAACCTAATCCAAGGGGGTTCTCGCTCTGGTTCCCAAGCTCTACAACTCTCATAGTTATCTTCCTATGAGCCTATCTAAGCTCTCAACAATTTCTATAGCTTCTCTCTAAGCTCTCACCTCCTACAGCTGCCCTCATGCAGCCCAACCTTGTAAATATTGTAAATAGCATTCTACTGTTGATGTGTGTATGTTAAGCGTATTTACATTTTCTTTAAAGGTTTGTATGTAAACTGTTTCCACACCTAAACAAAATATCTGTTTTCCTCAAATGAAACTGTGTGATCCCTACCTTCAAGCTTAATGAATTTGTTAACTATGCATGATATTGAATGCATTTATGAGTAACTATTCTACATAAGATCTTTAATATTAACTATCATTTGTATCTAAATTGTATAATGCATCTTGAAGCTTTTCTCCCTGGGCCTCCACTGAAAATGGGTCAATTCGGCCCAGTGGACTTCCCAGTAATCAAATTGCAAATAAATAAATAAATAAATAAAGGTATCAAACTTATAGTATAGTAAAATTTTCAATCCTTACTGACCAAAACTGTGCTCACAAATCACCAAGCAGTACAAGTCAAACATCATGTTTGTTTGTTTTTTTTTTTAGTTTATTTTTTTTTAGGAGGCAGCTCCCACCATTACCACCAATGTGGAAGAGAACTTTACCTCACTGTATTCTCTTACTTATAACAACCATATCCACTGTCACACGGTAATGAAGGAAGAAGACACATCCCGCAAGGATGAACAGTGCAGTCAAACAAATTGCTGTTTCAGTTTAACACACACACACACCCCAATGGAAATATGGGCAGAGAAAATAACACAGGGAAAATGGGATCAAAGAAATAATAGACAGCTAGTTAGATGTCAACCAGGTAAAGGATAACCTTTCAAAAGAGACACATTTTTTGCGTCATAGGTTGTTACTGCCTCACTATTTAAAACTTTTACAATTACTAGTTGTTGCTGAAGCACCTACCAAGGGGAGAAAACGCTGAGAGAAGAATAGGAGCCACTTTTGTGATTTTGAGTATTTTCTTCTGATTTTTTGTTAAGTTTTACTGCTTTGCCGCCTACTTTTTGGCATTTTCCGGCTTGCTAAAGTTTATATCTGTAACTATAACAGTACTTGGAACACATCTAGAGCCTGTTTACTGCATTTCCTGTGTTGCACTTAATTTAAAATTGTTTTTTTCTCTAAACACTGCATTTTACCTGATTCTGGCCTAGCACTCAAGTGTGGGGTCATTTATTGCACTGTTGTGATTATTTTGCTGCTAGTGTATCTCTGCTACCTTTAAACTACAACAAAAAGAAAAAAAACAAAAAAAAAATCTTGCTTTTTTCCCCATTTTCTTAAAGTTAAGAAAGTTCAGTTACATATCTGCTGTTCTGAACTGTTTGGAAGTTTCTAGAAGGTCAGTGCTTGCCTGGGCTAAAGGGAAGTCTCTGTGTTTACCAGTAGGAGTGGTTAACACTGAACAAGCCTGCCTGTCCCTGGAGGAGTGGTTACTGCCTAGAACCTGTAGTTTTATTGGCCATTTTGGGTCATTTCTAAACTCCTTGATCTCTCTCTCTTAAAACCCAGCTGCCTCGTGGTTCTGGCATCTTTTCAGGTTTGCTAGTTGTTGCTGAAGCACCTACCAAGGGGAAAAAATGCTGAGAGAAGAAACTGAGCCACTTTTGTGATTTTAAGTATTTTCTTCTGATTTTTTAAGTTTTACTGCTTTGCCGCCTACCTTTTGGCATTTTCCGGCTTGCTAAAGTTTATATCTGTAACAGTGACAGTACTTGGAATACATCTAGAGCCTGTTTACTGCATTTCCTGTGTTGCACTTAATTTAAAATCGTTTTTTTTCTCTAAAAACTGCATTTTACCTGATTTTGGCCTAGCACTCAAGTGTGGGGTCATTTATTGCACTGTTGTGATTATTTTGCTGTTTGTGTATCTCTGCTACCTTTAAACTACAACAAAAAGAAAAAAAAACAAAAAAATCTTGCTTTTTTCCCACTTTCTGAAAGTTAAGAAAGTTTTGTTACAGATTTGCTGTTCTGAACTGTTTGGAGGTTTCTAGAAGGTCAATGCTTGCTTGGGCTAAAGGGAAGTCTCTGTGTTTACCAGTGGGAGTGGTTAACACTAACTGCCTGTCCCTGGAGGAGTGGTTACTGCCTAGAACCTGTAGTTTTATTGGCCATTTTGGGTCAATTCTAAACTCCTTGATCTCTCTCTTTTAAAACCCTACAACTCTCTTTTTGCGCGGTTTTGCGCACTGAGCAGCATCGGGCAGCACCGCCTAAACAGGTTTAAACTATTCCTGGCACCACAAAGTCTGCTCTTCACTTTTTCCCTTAAAACTGTTCAAACTCTCAAAGTAATCACTCTATTCTCTTTCTAAAGACCTGCACTTGCTCAGCTCTTATAAGGAAACACTAACTAACTAAAGCACTACACCCTCCTTGACTTCTCATAAGTATTAGGCTCCCGATTGGTCCTTCCTGATCAAGTGAAAAATCAGTTCCCTTCCCTAATCTGATCAGTAAAAAAACAGTTCCCTATACTAATCTGGTATGTCCAAGGGTCATTTTCAAGGTTGCACTCCAGTCCAGCTGGTGAATCTGGGAATTTTGAGGCAATGTTACAATTGCCTTATGTACACAGACAACCCTCTCCTCCTTCCAAAAAACTCTAATACATGTGAGAGATGCAGTTACACAGCCAAACTGGAGGCAGAGCTCCCTCAATCCAACACTGGCACAGTCAGTCAGGAGGAAAAGGTAACCACCCACACCACAAATCCAGTCTCACACAGACCTATTGCATCTGCATACCCAACACATAAACACACAAAAACATGCTCGGAGGCTCTAAATAAAAATCTGCCTAAACAGCAAAGACCTCCTAAGCAGATATCCAAGCAACAGCCACCCCTCAACAACACCCATGAATCACATATCTCACAAAATCAGTGTGCCTCACAGTCACAGCCCTTAAGGCCAAACAACACACCAAATACACTTGTTATAGGGGACTCTATTGTCCGGCACATTGACGTCCCACTCACCAGACTGAACAAGGAGAAGGTCACTGTAAGCTGCCTGTCGGGTGCCAGGATCTGCCACATAATGCAAGCATTCAGGTCACTCCAAAGCAAGTACAAGTATGACTCTGTCATTGTCCATGCTGGTGTGAATGACCTGAGATGTACCTCCCTGGACTACATGAAAAGAGACATAGAGGAGCTCTCTGACCATGTAGCCCAGGCTGGTATGACCCTGACCTTGAGTAGTATCTTGCCCTCACCAAGAATGATGCCACAGTATAAAGACAAAATGATCAGTTTCAACAATTGGCTAAAGTATTGGTGTCATTCAAAGGGGATCCAGTGTCTGTCAGCCTGGGATGACATGCTCAACAAGCCACGTTGCTTCGCTAGGGACGGCTTGCATCTGTCACCCTTAGGCTTTCGTATACTGGCCAAGGCTCTTGCCACCCCCATAGTGCCTTTTTTAGGCAAGGCTCAAAGGACAAACCCACCTCCATAGACAACCCAAGGATAAAAAAATTAAAGGTAATGCTACTCAATGCCAGAAGTCTAAACCTCAAGATGCATGCACTCGCGGCTCTCCTCAGTATGGAGAAAATAGATGTCTGTGCAGTAACAGAAACCTGGTTCAAGGCTCCTGAGAGCACCCCAGCACTACCAGGTTACAACTCATACCATGTGTTTCAGCCGCAAAACTCGGACCGAAGCACAAAAGGAGGGGGAGTATCTATATTCATCAAAGATACCTACACCTCCAGGTAAGTGGCACTGCACGAAGCATCAGAAACCATCCATGTGCAACTAACAGCAGGCAAAACTGCCTTTCAGTTTGTAGCCTGCTACAGAACACCCTCCCTATTACAGGAACCCCACTTGGCATCCCTGAGAACACTGGAGAATATGAAGGTCTCTCCAAACACTATGTTATTGGGTGACTTCAACTACCCAAACATTGACTGGGAAAACTACTCAAGCCCAAACACCTTCGCCCAACGGTTCCTTGAATTTATAAACTCTTACGCAATGGAACAAATGGTCACCACTCCCACAAGAGGGAACAACATATTGGACCTGGTCATCACCAACATGGGGACTCTATGTTCCACACCAAAGGTAAACCCCTCATTGGTAAGATCAGACCATAAACAAATTTCCCTGGACATCCATATCCCATCCCCACCCCCAGCCAAGGAAATCACTGTAAAGAATTTCTCAAAAGCCAACTTTGCACTTCTCAAGACTGAGGTGGAATCCTTCAAAGCCCCTGGGCCAGAGGATAATACAGCCCAAGCTGCAGAATCCTTTACAAATGCATTCTATGAGCACCTGCAGGAATGCATGGATCATGCTAGCCCAAATAAAACCAAGACTCACTCCTCCAAAAACAGGAGACTGGTCTGGTGGACCCTAGCCATAAATAAGCTATACAACAGAAGGAGGAAGCTACTACATGACAGAGCAAAATCCCAAAAAGGGAAGGCATCTCTGATCAGTATTAGCAAGAAACTTCGATCCCTCATAAAATCATCAAAGGCCAGTTTCGAAAGAAAAATTGCCCTAGACACTAAAGTTAATCACAAGGCCTTCTTTAGTTATGTCAAGAACATGGGCGGAAACTCCCAAATATGCTCTGAATTGTTGCATAACGATACAAAATATACCGAACCTACAGACATAACCAATATCCTGGCAGACAGATTCAGTGCAAACTTCTCCCCCCCTTCCCCCAAAGGAGCAAATGCCTATCCCAACTGAATGTAACCTCCCTGACATCACAGATGCACATGTGAAAGCTGCTCTCTCCAAAGCAAAAAACACAGCATCTATGGGACCGGACGTTGTCCCAGGCTGTGTCTTACACGAGCTCCAAGAAGAACTGAACCCTCACATTGTCACTGTTCAAACTTAGCATTACTACAGGATATGTACCCAAAGAATGGCGTACTACATTGGTCCCACTCCACAAAGGTGGTGCCACAACGGACCCCGGAAACTATCACCCCATAAGCCTAACTAGTCTGGTCTGTAAAGCTATGGAATGTATTATCATGGAACTCATGAACAAAGACATTGGGAATCTCCAGACACTGGACCCTACCCAATTCAGCTTTGTTAAGGGTAGATCTTGCCTCTTAAACCTAGTTGATTTCTTTGAAACAGTTACCAAAGCCATAGATGAGGGCAAGGTAGTCCACACAGCCTACCTGGACCTTGCAAAAGCCTTTGACACAATAGCCCACTTGGGCATCATAAATAAGCTTACCAGCTTAAATATCAACCCCTATATCACAAGATGAGTTGCAAACTGGCACAGAGATAGAACCCACATGGTCAGAATCGCAGGTGCCATGTCCAAATCCAAACCAGTTACAAGTGGCTTCCCACAGGGCTCAGTTCTGGGACCTCTCTTTGTTTGGTATATACTTCTCTGAGGTTCAGGCTAATACAGGGGGATTATGGCTGACAAAGTTCGCAGATGACTGCAAACTGGGGGCCATAATCGAATCTCCAGCTGACACAAGCATCCTCCAAAAGGGTCTCACAGAGATGGATGCTTGGTGCCAGAGCCACGGCCTCAAGCTAAATGCTAAGAAAGTGTATAGTCATCCCCTTTGGGAAAAACAAGGTGCCCACAAATTACCACATAGGTGGTAATCCATTAAGTAAGGAAGAAGTAATTAGAGATTTGGGGACCAACGTAGATAGTAATCTCTCCTTTGATAATCACGTTACCAAAGTGGTTAGAAAGACCTTCTATATAGTCCACCTTACCACGAAAGGGTTCGCATCTAGATCAAGAGAGGTCATTGTGCCCCTCTACTCGTCACTCATCAGGCCCATAATTGAATACAATGCCCCTTTTGGGATGTACCTTACCCGACACCTGCAGCAACTGGAGAGACCCCAAAAGTACCTCACCAAGAGGATCATGGGCTACAAATGCATGTCATATGTAGCTCAACTAAAGAATCTCCAGCTCTACTCAGTTGCTTACCGCCTACTCAGAGGCGATCTATGCCTGACGTACAAAGCCATGTCAAACCCAGAATTAATGGGCATGCTCCACCTCAAACAATCCAAGTCCCTTAGAGCTACACGCTCCAGGGACCTAAACCTCAGCACAAAAATAAATAGGACATGCTGGAGGGACAGATTCATTTCCCAGAGGCTCCCCTCACTCTGGAATAGAATCCCAATTCATGTTAGACATAGCCCCTCGCTGACCCTCTTCAAGCGAAATCTGGACGCGTGGATGGGAAATCGCAAATTCACCCCTGGGATCTCTTCTGTGTCCCTGCTAGACAGAGGCACAGTAAACTAATCTTAAAAGGGTACCTTCTGTGACCTACTTTACAGAGGCACAGTAGGCTAATCTAATAGGGAGGCGGAAGCCAAATACACTCTGGCTAGGCTTATAAATGCCCTAGGGCAGATAGCCTAGTATCTACCTATGAACCTATGAACTAATACTGATTTGCAACATACCATTGTTCATAAGGAAGCATAGTTACATCCCAAGCATCAGAAACGCAGCATTTTGCTTCCCTCGTGTACATGTTCAGCCGCACTTGCATGAGAATGGCAATTCTTACTACATAACATTGGTAGTTACAGTAATTATCTTAAAATTTCACAAGAAACTCCTGATTACAGTCAATAGGTGCTCAGATGTACAGTGAACCTTTCTCTCTTTAAAGAATAGCATTCATCTTCTCATCACTATTGCAATATTCAGTGGGCTTTCCTGTACAAATTGCAACCTCTCTATTGCAGACTAAGCCCCCCACGTGCACGCGCACACACACACACACACACACACACACACATACACACACACACACAGACACACGTGCATGAACTCACATTTGTAATATCTGCGATTTGCTTTTTGGCTTAATATATTACTCTTTAACAATTAATTTGTAGTCAGATACACAAACTGATCATTATTCTTCTATATTTATTCTCGTCCCACCTGTCACTAATAGTGAACAGTTAACTTTTAAGTGCACAATATTTTCAGACTTAGTTGGGCCTTCTCCATTACAGGACTTAGCCACCCCAGAGATTGTACAGAGATTTGATTGTACTAAAGATGAGGCTGGGTGAATAATCAATCCTGTTACAGGAAAACAGCATGGAAAAACAAGTGAGCAGTTTCTTGCTTGGCAGAGCATGTCAGAAGAATGTAGTTCTTCTGGATGTTAAAACTCTTATGTACCTGCAACAGAATTATTAATATATTTGTTATGGGAGTAGTTTAATGAAAGAGCTCACAATATGCACATAAAACCTACTACAGGACAACTTATTCCTTGACCACATCCACTAGAAGATGATGGAAGTTAGGAATTTCAAGTGATAACTGTAGTGGAACATGTTTTTGGATATATTCACCATCTACAGTAAAAAGCAAGACCAGCAATTGTTTTAATAAGTTGATATCGGGATTCCCATTTAGAAAAGAAAACGCTGCAAAAGAATGTTGAAGATGTCCTCTGAACTGCAAAAAATTGTAGCTTTTGCCGCCAACTACTATTTATAAAAGAGTAGAAAGACTCTGAAAATATGACAGAGCCAGGGATAAGACAACCAAAACCTACCACAACAATGGTGCTTTTGTTGTATAACTTATGTAATGACTTATTGATCAATGCAAGGGAATGCCTTGCCCTTTTGTCGTCTGTAAATAACTTAACCATAACTGCTAGCCAAAAAACAAATATGCTGTACAAGACATGGTGACTGCCTCAGAGAACTTTTACTCTAGTTGAGAGTAAGTGAATAATCCTATAAAAAAAAAACATAGTGACTGCCCCAGAGAACTTTCACTCTAGTTGAGAGTAAGTGAATGTATAACTTGTAGATGACCCATGACAAAATATAGACCTTTCCTGAAACATTTAATTTTGAACAAATTCCTACAGTGGAAGACTCCATGCATGTGCTGTGAAAGTTAACTATGACTGGAGTGAATCATTCATACTATTTGTTTCTTTTTTGTCTTTCTCTCTGCAAAAGAGCAACTTGGAGTACATTGTATGCAGTAAATAAAAGGCACATTTAGTTTGCAACATGACTTATGGTGTTAGACATCTAAAAATAGTTTGTGTTGAGAAAAACTTGAATTTAGCAATTAATGCAGCTGCACATTGCAATGTTGTAAAGCACTCAGTGATATGGAACTTATATTAGTAATAAATAGTCTGGCTTCTGATGAAAAGCGGTAGGATATTTTGTAATTTCTGGCCCAGAATGAAAAAAGAAAAACTCCGCAAAAGATTCAACAGAATAAGATATGGACATCAGAGTGACTGGGTTATAAGAAGAGACTCGTAGACTGGGTGCAAGTGAAAAGTAAGATGGAGTAATGAGGTTAAAGAGAGTCAGTGATTCATAAAAAAAATATTTAAACAAAAGAAGGAGCAAGAGAAAATGGCTGCCTTTTTCAAGAACTGGCACACTTGCTCTGCTTATGGTTTTGCAATGAATTTTAAGTTTAAAGGCTTGGACAATGAATTTGATAACTCTGATAGGGGCTGCAGTTTGTTGCACGTAAAAGAAGAGACACTTGTAACTATTGCAAAATCACCCTCTAGGCAAAGGGTTCCATAGTGCCTCTAATCCAGTGCCTCTCCCCTCCCTGCACACTCACCAGAGATTTTTAACTGCTATCCAGAAGAGTTATATATGTGCACAGCAATATTGTGTTCACAGAAAAAAAGTGAAACTATTTTTACACACACGCACCTGCATATTGCCCCTGCACCTGATAAGACAAGACTATCACATGATACAAAAACACACACATGGTGCGCACTTGCCAACAGACAAGCTGGAAGAATGACAATTTATGGAAGCAATGCCTATGGGACATTAAATTAAAGCATAGCCTATGGACAGACACGCATAGGCAAGGAAGGCATGCACACTCCTCACAGAAGCCAAAGCCAAGTACTCATCCAGAGCCATGCATTGTGTGGAATAGAAATGATCTCATTGCACCACTGTACCAATGATCAATTACTTTCTCACACACCCTGCTCCTATTAGACCATCAAAGTTAGTATCAAGGGGCAAATGTAAAAAAATGGAGTCAATATACAGTAGATCCATATTTATTTATGATGTATTCTGCAACATGTAACAAAATAAGCTTTGATTTTTCTTTTTGACATGGTGCTCTTTGTTAATAACATACCTTACTGTACAAAGGTGAAGCTCACTGCCAGACATGGTCATGAACATAATAAGAATGAAACAGCATGTGCTGTCAGCACAAATTGTAAACATATTTTATTTTCTCTGTTGGTTAATCAGCCATTGTCTGATGATAATAGTTCATCATGCACAGTGTACTTATCCTTATAAATATAGAGATTTGGATCTTGCTCTGGGAGATATAGGTCACATGCTTTGGTCTCTTGTGAGCTTGAATGAACAAAGAACTTTCTGTGTTTCTGAATTCTAAATCTGCTTCTTTATCACAACAGCAGATGCAGGTGACTTGGATTTCAAAGCTGCATGAAACTGCTGTAACAGGAACTTCCTTTCTGAGTCTAAACAATTTTTGAATCCAGTGTTTTGCCTGCCTCAGTGGATTTCTTATTATCTTTTTCTCAACTACAGCACAGTGTGAAATTTCTTTATTTGAGTGTGACGGATTTTTGATTTTTTCTACTTGTTCTTCTCTGAGGGAGAGAGGGTTATAGATTGTCAGAGGGATTATTCTTGTCATTGCATAATTTCAATGGTTGAGAGTGTGGGAACAATAAAAGAACCAGACTGGAACTCCAGCTAGGCTCAATTATTAGCACATTGGTGCAGAAAGGTGTGCATATTTAGATAAATTGACTGAGCTTACTAAAAATAATTGTGCAGTGCAGTTCAAAATCCACACGACAAACTATGTAACTTAACAATAAGGAACGGAAAGACTTCAGAGCCGAGTGCCACCCAAGAATAAACTTTATTATAGTAATAGTAAGCACTTTCGATCTTTGGTACTGATGAAGTCCAAAAAAAAAGGACGAAAGCACCTAACAATATTACTTTAATAAACTTTATTCTTAGGTGGCACTCAGTTCTGAAGTCTTTCCATTCCTTCTTGTTAAGTTACAAAAATAATTGCGCACTTAGATTTCCTGTAGATGGAACTTTTAACATAGATGTTTTAGATAAATTAAAAACAAAACTGAAGAAAAAAGGAACTAAAGCATCTACCTCTTGCTGGGCAGCTTTTAATGACTGACAAGAAGAAAATAAGAAAAAGGATAAAGCACCTGTTGTAAGAAGCTTAAAATATAATGCTAATAAGCTAAGAAATCTACTTAAGGGATGCACATAGGACAATACACAATCTGCAGAAAAGTCCTAGAATAACATCAGGAGAGTCACGGGGACTGTATTCCCTGACTTAGAAAAAATTAAACTATCCCAACAGTATTTTTCTGATGATGATGACTTGCATCCACTATTATCAGCTTTACCACCCCCTCCATATGAAAAGTCATCTGCACAACACTCTCAAGTTACGTCAACTTCCCCTTCTGACCCACCGTCCAAAAATGAAGTCAATAAGGGACATTCACACTTACCCAAAGTGAAAATACATTCACAGACGCTGCAATAATATAGAAGCACTAAATGATAATGTGAGTAGTAGGAAAGGCTAAAAGTAACAAAATAAACTTAAAGGGATTTCTACGGGGACAAGACAGTTGAGACTAGCAAAATACTAAAACCCAGGCAACTTAAAACAAATGCCAAAATAGTCTTTAAAAGTCACAAGGACTTGGTGGTAACACACAGAAAAGAATATCACTGGGTCCCACCTCCAAACAATAATCAGAGGATGATTCTTCCACAACTTCGGATTTGTTATCCAAAATCAACAACATGGACAAATCTGATACTTATTTATATCCTCTAAGACTAATGCCCAGCCCTGCAGCCACTCAAGGTAATGAAACACCTACTGCTACTATAGTACACCCTTGGTCTCCAGTGGATGTTCAGATTATAAAAAGTATTTCTGCAAAATTTGTTAAAATTCTGGAGGGTCCTGCCCAGATGTAAAACCTTATTAATGACAATTTAAGAGCTGTACTAAAAGCATCCATCCCACCAGATATTTTGAAAAATATGGGAAGCCTCCAAAATAGAAGAGAGTAGAGCAGAAATGCCAAAATACAGAGGCATAGACTTTATAATAAAATAGCAAGACTTATTAAATGCCATTACAACAGCTTGTCCCTTGGTGACCAATTGGTCATGGATAAAAACTGTTGAACAAAAAGAACATTAATCTATATAATTGTATGCAGTGCATGATAGATGCATTCAATCCTTTTCAGGACATCCCATATCAGCAGGGGTGCAGCTGACAATGGATTATCTGCAGCCTTTATTGAAGTATTACTTCCTCACATATGAAAATAAATAGAAAAGGTTTGCCTTAATTAATTGAGTTTAAGTCTACAAGAAATAGTTAATCAAGTTCAACATGTCAGAAACCACATGGTTAAAGAATAAAAAAACAGAACTAGGGAAAACTAGTGGATATCCGACATCATCAGTTCAAGACTAGCCCCATGGGAAGGGAGCAGAAGAGAAAGAACAAGACTTACAGTTGTGTAGCCAACATCTTGGCAACATCTGCAACGATCACCAAATCAAAATCTAGGACAACTCTGGACAGGTTCAAATTCACCGCATATCAAATGCAAATTTCTGCTTTAATTGTGGCCAGGGAGGTTACTGGTGTGATAATTTTCCTTTTTTACAACCAGCAAGTTCACTTCTGTCTGACATAAATCCTTTTTTCACCAACCCTGCCCTTCAACAAATTGCAAAGCAGCAGCCTCTAATTTAGATTACTTGCTTAGCCGCCTTCAACATGGCTGCAAGATAAATAGGAAAACTTAAAACAGGAAGCATGGCTGTTTCCTGTAGTGCCCACAGACCAACAGGATCCATTTGTACAGGTCAGCATTCTAGATATTAGCATTAGATACTACATCATCTCACTCCATGATTACATCAACCAGTGCTGTAAATCTCCTTCTTTCTAGACACTCTGTTAGAGTCATGGAAGTTTTGGGGTCCCCTTAGAGTATCCAGAAACTATCCAACTCCTTATTGAGATAAGTCCTTTATATCATAATCAAGCATTTATCATTGGAATAAATAAACTAAAAATCGGAACAGGCAACGACAAACTGGTAATCCAAACAACAGAAGGTAGAAACCACGACACAGCACGACCGAGTAAAACTATTTAATCAAATGAAGCGCTTTTCGTTTGTTATCATATACAAACTTCTTCAGATACCAAACGTTTCAAACAAGCAGGTTAAATACACAAAGGATAATTGTCAATTAATCCATTTAAACCCTTAAAGCACAATGTACCTATTAAATACATCTGCAACAATCTACATTCTAAATACATTCAACTATTAGTAAAAAATGTATACATATATATATGTGTATAATAAAACATATATATAATAAAAACACGCCTACACTAAATCAAACTCACTAGATCAGAACTAAACATTAGATAAATATATGAATACAACTAATAATGGAAATAAAAAATTAAAAAATAATTAAAAAATAAATCCATACATCAATACTGTAATGTAACCTGTGTAAACAGTAATTCACAGTAAATTGACAAGAAAATGTCCTCTATGAACACTGTTAACCTGATAAAAAACTCCATTACCTTCTGAACAAAATTGTTATAGTCAGATGTCATCTATGCAAGCTCTTCATTTAAGTACACTACTAATTGAACATCCCTCATTTAAACTGGGTAAGTTATATGCATTTAATCTAACTTGCCAACTTAACTCTGTTTCTTCAAGTTTTAGAGGGGTTAGACCACCTCTAGGGTCTACCAGTACTTGATCAATAATAATAAACTTAAAATTATGGTCGGGATGTAATGAAATATGTTTGGCTAGTGCGTTCTCGAGCTTCTGTTTCCTTATTGCATATATATGTTCGTAAATCCGATCACGGAGGTGCCTCTCAGTTTTGCCAACATAATAAGCTGGACAAATTTGGCACTGAGCTAAGTAGATCACATATCTAGAGTTACAATTCACTCTGACTCTCAAAGTGTACTTAGACATGATGCTGACACATACATAGGTTTAATAGCAATAGTGCTTTTACAGAATGCGGAACTGTGGCAAAAATTTTATACCTAAGTTTAAGTGCAGATGCCACATCTACTTGTCTAGCAGTAACAGCCACACCCCTAAGGTAGTGGCCTAAAATAATGGTATTTTAAATCTGTTAGATTCTAAAACATACTGACAATAACTACAAGCTTGGCATTTATACGTGCCAGGTGTCTTAACTTTACTTGTTTGGTGTTGTTCTAAAAAGGTTTTAAGGTTTTTTGCTCTCCTATATACTATCATATTTGACACCAAACTTCTGATAGACATTGTTGTCACTCTTAAAGATTGCCCAGTTCTTGCATAAAATTTGAAAGCACTCTTTACTGTTAGAGTAGTAAGTTGTTATGAAAGTAACATTCAATGCTTCTGGTTGCTGTAACTCATTAAGAGTGACCAATGGCTGTGACAAAATGTTAACTGTGTCATTTTGTACAGTTGGCATACTTTCTAAAATTGGTCTGTAAAAATGATTTAAACGTTTAACCGTTACTTCTTCGATGATTGCATTAAGCATGTGGTCAGGGTAACCTCGATGTAAAAATAAACTTTTCAGATGTCTACATTCAGCAAAAAAATCTTCATCCAATGTTATAATACGTGCAGCCCTGACCAATTGGCCTTTGACTATAGCACGTTTCTGGTAGGGTGGGCAACAACTAGAGTAGTGTAGAAACGTGTTGGAATATATAGATTTCCTATAAATAGTGGATATGAATTGCTGAATAGTGTTGTCCTTAGACAACAAAATGTCTAGGTATGAAATGGACTCTGTGTGAAAAGAAAAAGTGAACTCCAAGAAACTAGTGGCATTGTTGAAATAATCCACCAAAGATTGACTATTGGTTTGGTCCCCGTCAAACAAAATAAAGATGTCATCCAAGTAGTGGGTGTAAAACACAATCTTGTTCTTGAAGTCACAATTATTAAACACAAAAAGGTGTTCCCATTGGGCCATTACCAGATTGGCAACACTGGCTCCACATGAGGAGTCCATAGCAACCCCAACCTTTTGAAGGTAAAAATTACCATCAAACATGAAGAAGTTGTTGCTCAAAACTATATCTAGCAATTCTTGTACAATATCCAACTCGTTACTAGAACTGTCATAAGTCCTTAAAATTTGATCTACCCAATCTAATGCAGTATCTTGTGGGATACACGTGTAAAGGTCTTTGACATCTATAGTGATGAAATTGTGTCTGACATGATACTTTATCTTATTTATTTTATTTAAAAATGACCAAGAGTATTCATATATTTATCTACATCAAGGTTACCCTGACCACATGCTCAATGCAATTTAAATCATTTTTACAGACCAATTTTAGAAAGTATGCCAACTGTACAAAATGACACAGTTAAAATTTTGTCACAGCCGTTGGTCACTCTTAATGAGTTAATTGAATGTTACTTTCATAACAACTTACTACTCTAACAGTAAAGAGTGCTTTCAAATTTTATGCAAGAACTGGGCAATCTTTAAGAGTGACAACAACGTCTATCAGAAGTTTGGTGTCAAACCTATGATAGTATATAGGAGAGCAAAAAACCTTAAAACCTTTTTAGAACAATACCAAACAATTAAAGTTAAGACACCTGTCATGTATAAATGCCAAGCTTGTAGTTATTGTCAGTATGTTTTAGAATCTAACAGATTTAAAATACATGACTACCACTTTGAGAGTCAGAGTGAATTGTAACTCTAGATATGTGATCTACTTAGCTCAGTGCCAAATTTGTCCAGCTTATTATGTTGGCAAAACTGAGAGGCCTCATGATCGTTGAACATATATCATATTTCATTACATCCTGACCATAATTTTAAGTTTATTATCATTGATCAAGTACTGGTAGACCCTAGAGATGGTCCAACCCCTCTAAAACTTGAAGAAACAGAGTTAAGTTGGCAAGTTAGATTAAATGCATATAACTTACAGTACTGTTTATAAGTCATACTATATTGATGTATGGATTTATTTTTTCATTTTTGTTTTTGATCTCATATAGGTGTATTCATATATTTATCTAATGCTTTAGTTCTGTCTAGTGAGTTTGATTTAGTCATGTTTTATTATATATATGTTTTATTATACACATATGTATACATTTTTACTAATAGTTGAATGTATTCCTTTAGTGTTGCAGTTTACATATGTGCTTTAAGAGTTTAAAATTGAATTATATTTGTCTTATTTCTTTTGTTGTTTTTGTTTTTTTATTATCTGAAGAAGTTTGTATATGATAACAAAAGAAAAGCATTTATTTATATTTTTTAGTTTTACTGGTCGTTGCTGTGTGTTTTCTACCTTCTGTTGTTTTGATTTATCATTGGAATGCCTGTCCCACTTAATTTACTAGCTAGAGATTTGTTATGTATGCTAAAATGTACTGTCTATTGTATTCCCAATGGACTGTTTTTACATATTCCTATTTCTCTGGGATTCTATATGATATGTAGCCAGTAATAAGGTAGGCACATGTTTTCCACTTTTAAAACTGAACAGATTCCCTGCACTTTTAATGATGGTGGACTTTTTCAGTCTATTCTTCTCAAATGTAGACTTCTCCCAATGGGACTTGTTATGGGTTAAAATTGCCTTAAAGCCCCAGGAACCCCATACCACTCCCATAAGTAGCTCAGTACACTGTGTTGGCAGAAGTAGAAAAGGAACTTGAAAATGTAATGTAATTTCTATTATATTAACATTTATAGCAAGCCAGCAAAAGCCTATGTGATATAATCTATACTGTTCAGTAAAATACAGGAAAGGAAACCACTTTCTAGAACATATTTTTCCTCTTCCAATTCACCCTGACAGTGAGTATTTGCTTGCCTTTAATTATAGAGGACAGTAACATAACTGGACTAGGCTACTTACTGTAATAATATAATATTCTATATTCTCAACAGAAATAAAAAAAATAAAACTAGAGATCCCTTCCCTGTGGATCTACACTAATTCAGCATGTATACAATTCACTTAGAGCTTCTGACTCCCTTCCTGTCAACAAGATACATTTTCATTTTAACTAAGCTAGCTAAAATAGTATTTAAAGGAAATAAATAAAAATTAGTCTCATTCTTTATTCATGACCCTACCTAACTGTTCCAGATTGACCATCGTAGATGTGGTCTGCAAAACTTAGGTATAAAATTTTTGCCACAGTTCCGCATTCTGTAAAAGCACTATTGCTATTAAACTTATGTATGTGTCAGCATCATGTCTAAGTACAAACTGCCATTGTTAAATAATCCATCTTTAAAATTTAGTAGGTGTCCACCATTAAATCCTGCATTTTTTATTCTTACAGACAGTAAGAGAGAACCTCATATTTATGAATTTGTTCTTAACCATGTGCTTTCTCCTAGACCAGACCTAGAGACGCTCCTTTATAACATCCAGATCTGCTTATATTTGTAGATGGAGCCTGTACTTAAACAGAAAACAGTTCAATCATTGCAACATTTTCACTGTGCACTACTCATCAAATTTTATTAACTGGACAACTGACTGGAAATCTATCAACACAAGGCTTTGCATGATATATGATAAGGCATGTTGTTTCGTTCAATAAATATTAGATTCTCTTCTATTTCTTGACAAAATGTTCTGCCCAAAAGATAGATGATTCTTATGTAACTTGAGGGAACACCTTCATAATTCAGATCTCACATATACCAGCCTATGTGCTGTAATAGACAACCTTACAGCTACACTTGTGCAACTAAGAACACAAAAATGGCCTGGCAGATAAATTGGGAATGCAATGTATGATACTCAATAAAGAGGTAAAATGTTATGAATTGTTGCCAATGTAACCTTGCCATGGTACTGGTGGTATATGTAGTAGCCAATATTTGTTTTCTGCATATTAACTTCATATAGATGCTCTGGTTTCCTCCCACATCCCAAAGACATGCTGTAGGTGGATTGGACACTCTAAATTGGCCCTAAGTGTGAGTGTGTGCATGTGTGTGTGCCTTCTGTGGAAGGTTGGGCGCCGGGCTGGCAATTTGACATTGTAAAACTCCACTGCCAATCATGAGCAGACAGGTGATCCGCTGTGGCGACCCCTAACCAGGAAAAGCCGAAAGAAGAAGAAGAAGATAGACAAAGATGCATGTTCTAAACATGTTGGTGTAGGTGCCATACACACTTTATATGACATGCCTATGAACGTGTATTTTAAATTAACTATCATCATTGTTATGCTTAACAAACTGTGCAGAGATTATATTTGACTAATGTAGCAATCATTACACATAGCTGCATTGCAAATTTAATATTTTAATAGTTAGTTTTACTTCATGTTCAATTCCTAATAAAACAATATGTGGCACTAGTTAGTCTAACCCCCTTAGTAGAACTATCTGTAATCAAACCCTGCATTTTATTTGCTATTTCTGTGAACTTAACACAGGGAGAAAGGTCATTGACAGGTACATTTTCTTCACTAAGTACTTTTCTTCACTAAGTACTGTCCAGACAAATTATTCCAATTAAAGGTTATATATAGCAATGAACACAACACTTATTGCATTAACCTGACACATTCATCCTTTTAACAGTGTTTGCCACATGACAACTTGCATTTCTGTTACATGTCATCAGGCCTTCAGATAATGGTAATTCTTGAGAAAGGGACGACACAGGAGATTAAATAAGCTTATTTTGACACACCATATACAAGTAATAAAGTTGTATTTTAAAGGAAATGTGTTACTGTAATAATTACTACTCAGGAGATAAATTAATCAAGATTATATTATAAAGTATAATTCCACATTCATCATGTTACTGATTTGCTTTCTCACACTTTAGAAAATGTCATATTTTACAGAATACATATCAAATTTTGTTATTACTACTAAGAACAGTTCAGTTTCCAACAACAAAACTTTGTGTCACCGTGAGTAGTACCTTTAAATTAACATGTCCCTGCTCATCCTGTGTAAATAATGCAGGAGAGGAAGAACTACTGCTGTCCATCGCCACAATGAAAACTGTTATGAAAAAAACAAGACTGACAAACTGAATAAAACAAAAAAAAAAGTGAAGTGACAGTCCAATACCTTCTTCTCTCAGTCTCCCTTCCACCAGGGCAGCAGCAGCATTCTTCTGCTGCTAGTATGAGAACTGAAGGAAGTAATTTGGATTTACAGCGCTCGTCTCCCTCACTGTCCTCCCATAATGTATAATGGATCCAGATGGCCTCGCAGCAACTGGAGGAGGTTAATCATAACCAGATGCAGCAAACTAATTCTGAATCGGAGCAATGGGATGGTTCAGTGCAGCATATACGACAGGTATGAACATGCAAGCTGGGTGTATTTTAAATCTGAATAATAACGGCCTGTCCATTAACATTTCTGATAACACTGGTAATGTTAATAATGCCAACTGGAAGCTCCCCATGCTTAGTGATTGGTTAATTATGGAATCTATGGTTCAGGAGATTGTTTCAAATTAAGCTGCTAGTAATAACATCAAGGGTAAGCTTGAGGAACTTGACAAAAAACTCTTTAAGTTAAAAAAGTTACAGTGTGAGAATGTGTATTTGAGGGACTGTATAATTAATGGTGTTGTCCCAAAAGACCTTAGAGTATGGCGTTATCCAGCAGGTCTTATTGAGAATTCTCATTTGTTTAATGAATTGATTGCCATGTTTGACAGGCATGACTTTGAGCTGCTGGAGTTATTAATTAAATATAATGCCAATGACATAGATATGTTACTGGTGGAGTGCAATGAGCTGGAAGTTCAGTTACAGTCGGAAGTTGAATACGACAGGTATAAGTATGAACACCAGTGTATTTACCAAAGTATTGAGAACAATATTTCAGATTTGAAAAGAAAGAAAAATAAAAACATTGGCCAGGGACAAGCACCAGTATAGTCAAAGGCAAGCTTACCCAAAACCACCATGGGTTTATAATAGCAGCATTAATAATGGTGGACAGTTGGCATTTAATACCAATAACAATGAGACAGTGGTGGATGAGAATGAACAGCAGCTACTACTGGATGTAAATGATGGTTATGATTTTGGTGGTAGTAATAATTATGAGCAACAATTTCCACCATTAAAGAGGTCTGAAAGGATCAGGAACATGAACAATTATTATGTTGTTAATCCTGGTTATGGTACTAATCAGTATTTGTATACACCCTCCAGGAGGAAACAAAGGAGAGGGGGGCAATGAGCACAGGGGCGGTATTTGAGGAACAATCATTGACTGAGAGTTTTTTTGGATTAAGTGTTGATGAGAGTGTTAATATCTGTGATATTGTTCATGATGTTGAACAACGGAAACTTAAGATTATTATGAACACTGCACATGATTTTAAAATTTATAATTTTTCTGATACACATTTTGACATAATGGCTGGGGTGTTTACCTAAAAGTCTACGGACACAAGGTGCAGGGTTTGATTCTCACATGGGGTAATTGGCTAGGCTTAAAATGGCCCACAAGGGCACTTAGCCTAGTACTAATCTATGAACCTATGATGAGGAAATGGCAAATCTTTTGAGTGAGGGCCTCACGTTTGTACCTGCCAGTGGGGCATGTTTGGCCACAGTTCTCATGGATTTTAAACTTTTTTTGAGAAAGCTGAATTTCAAAATTATGTTTGGGGAAGGTCATAATCAGTTTGATATGCAATTTCATGTTGGTAGTATATATAATCCACCACTGCATCTGGCTTTAATGTTATATGAGAAGGCATGTGAGATTGATATTAGATATTTATTAACTGGTAACCGTGTATGTTGGCAAGACAATTTGGATAGGTATGAAAGACAGTTACTTGCATATTTGATGCAGCAAAACATTAGAATAATGAAGCCGGATAATGGTGGTGGACTTGTTGTTATGGATGTTCATGAATATAATCAAAGGTTGCATGACATACTTAACACTGCCACATATGAGGAAGTTAGCAAAAATTAGCTTAATTTAGCATATAAAAAGGCTGATGTTTTGTTAAATTATTTATTTTTGGAAAACAGAATTGACATTGGTATATATAATTATCTGCACATTATTTCACCTACTATACCTTCCATTTTTGGGGCACCTAAAATATACAAGGATGTATGTAATCCACCTTTAAGGCCCATAGTTGATGGTCGCAACTCTATAACCTATGCATGTGCAAAATTCTTGGATAGTAAGCTAAAAATATACTTGGATGAACAAAAGCAGATATGTAGGGACTCGTGGCACTTTCTTAGTTTAATCAGTTCTATTGAGTATTCAGAGGAGGTTTTATTTTTTGACAGTTGATGTCAAGGATCTCTTCTCTGTAATACCCCAGCAAGAAGGCATTCAGGAGATAGAGCAGTTCCTGTTGGAGCAAAGGGTGCCGCAGTCAGACATTAATTTATATTGTGACTTGTTTGACATTGTTTTGTCCAATAATTTTATTATGTTCGACAATCGCTACTATCTACAAAAGGTGGGGGTTGCAATGGGGTCACCCTGTGGAACCATCTTTGCCAATCTTGTTATGACACAATGGGAAAGAAGGTATATATTGAATAGTGCATTTGCTGAACAAATCGTTGTATATCTTCGACACCTGGACAACATTTTTATTTTATGGAGGGGTGAACAACAGGAGGCGGAAGATTTTGTACAGTACATTAATGGTACCACGCAGTACTTGCAATTCACTTATACTGTCAATGAGCAGGAGATCAATTACTTAGATGTCAGTCTTAGTAAGGATAGGGTCATCAGGAGATTTGTTGCCAAAATACATAGGAAGCCCACATATTCAAACACCTTTCTCCATTATACAAGCTCCCATCCTTTAACTAATAAAAGAGCGGTCGTTAAGGGACAATCGATCCGTGCCACAAGGATGATGAGTTTGGATGAGGAATTTTTATTGGAGTGTAAGAACCTCATGAAAATGTTTGTAAGTAGGGGTTACTCAGAAGGGTTACTTAATGAATTATTTATGGAAGTTAAGTTAAAAAGGGAAAATGGTCATTTTGTACCCATCCTTAATCGAGAGGGCTTTGCATCGGACAGGCAGAGGATATGTTCCAATGGCCCAATGGATTATGCTAGTGCCTTTATTATGACATTTAATGTACATTTTTATGAAGTTAAGGCAATAATTTTAAAGAATTAGATGCTTATGGATGACGAACCCTCTATTCATAATAAGTTTCGGAATGGGATCAAAATTATAGCACGGAGAGGTAGGAATATTAAAAATCTTATTAAACTTGTCACAAAAAGTATCAGGAGAAGGTATGAAAAAATATGGGATGTGTAATTTCTGTAAACACATGTATCAGGGGCAATATGTGGAGATAAGCAACAAAACATATTTTATTCATTATAAATTGAATTGCAATTCTAAGTGGGTGGTATATGTGGCTAAGTGTAAACAATGTCCTGCCTATTATATAGGCAAGACTACAAGAACCCTTAAAGAAAGGGTATATGAGGCCCTGTATGCCATAAGGAGAGACAATTTAACTAATGCATTGGCTAAGCATATACACACTTTTAGTGAGCATAATTTTGAATTCTGTGCTATCCAGCAAGTTCAGGAACAACCCAGGTGTGGCCCATGGATGCTACATCTGGAAAAAGCTGAATTAAAGTGGCAATTGTTACTGTATTCCTGCTGTTGGCCAGGACTCAATGATTACTGTGCAATTAATAGTTTATTAAGGTTAAAAGCATTGCTTAGGTAGGTCTATGGTTATTCTGTTAGTAGTTCACTCATTTAGTAATTTTTGTATTTATTAGTATGTTTAATATGGTTGTTTACTCATAGGTGGGATATAAATATATAAGAAATAGGTTTTTATGAATAATTTTTTATGACATTTATGTGCATATATATGTATTCTAACATACATTATTTGTACTTATTAAGTATTTGGTTTGTTTAATGAAAAGGTTTTTCTAGAACAGTAACTTATTGTAGTTCTTAAATGTATTATGATATCATTTCCTTTTGATTTTAAGGTTGGGGGCAGGAGTTTTGCTGTAATACTATTTAAGTGATTGTTTATATATATATATATATATATATATATATATATATATATATATATAAAATTTATTTTATACAGGTGGATCATATCTTACGTAGAAGGGCCAGTCTGAAGGAGATTGGAGACTGTAAAATAATGGCAGGGTAAAGTGTAGTTAGGCAGCATAGGATGGTGGTTTGTAGGATGACATTGGTGATCAAGAAGAGGAGGAGTGTAAGGGCAGCACCAAGGATCAAATGGTGGAAATTGAAAAAGGGTAATTGTGAGGTGGAGTTCAGGGAAGAGTTAAGACAGGCACTGGGTGGCAGTGAAGAGTTACTGAATAGCTGGGTAACTACAGCAGAGCTACTAAGAGAGATGGCTAGAAAGGTGCTTGGTATGGCATCTGGTCAGAGGATAGAGGACAAGGAGACCTGGTGGTGGAATGAGGAAGTACAGGAGAGTATACAGAGAAAGAGGTTGGCGAAGAAGAAGTGAGATTGTCAGAAAGATGAAGAAAGTAGACAAGAGTATAAGGAGATGAGGTGCATGGCAAAGAGAGAGGTGGTGAAGGCTAAGGATAAGGCATATGAAGAGTTGTATGAAAGGTTGGACACTAAGGAGGGAGAAAAGGACCTGCACCAATTGGGTAGACAGAGGGACCGAGCTAGTAAAGATGTGCAGCAGGTAAGGGTGATAAACAATAATGAGGGAAATGTACTCACAAGTGAGGAGAGTGTGTTGAGCAGATGGAAAGAGTACTTTGAGGGGCTGATGAATGAAGAGAATGAGAGGGAGAGAAGGTTGGATGATGTGCGGATAGTGAATCATGAAGTGCAATGGATTAGCAAGGAGGAAGTAAGGACAGCTATGAAGAGGATGAAGAATGGAAAAGCTGTTGGTCCAGATGACATACCTGTGGAAGCATGGAGGTGTTTAGGTGAAATGGCAGTGGAGTTTTTAACCAGATTGTTTAATGAAATCTTGGAAAGTGAGAGGATGTCTGAGGAATGGAGAAAAGGTGTTTTGGTACCGATTTTTAAGAATAAGGGTGATGTGCAGAGCTGTAGTAACAACAGAGGGATTAAATTGATCAGTCACAGCATGAAGTTATGGGAAAGACTAGTGGAAGCTAGGTTAAGAAGGGATGTGATTATTAGTGATCAGCAGTATGGTTTCATGTTGGGAAAGACCACTACAGATGCGATGTTTGCTCTGAGAGTGTTGATGGAGAAGTACAGAGAAGGTCAGAAGGAGTTGCATTGTGTCTTTGTGGATTTAGAGAAAGCATATGACAGGGTGCCTAGAGAGGAGTTGTGGTATTGTGTGAGGAAGTCGGGAGTGGCAGAGAAGTAAGTAAGAGTGGTACAGGGTATGTAAAGGGTAGTGTGACAGGAATGAGGTCTGCGGTGGGAGTAATGGATGCGTTTAAGGTGGAGGTGGGATTACATCAAGGATCAGCTCTGAGCCCTTTCTTATTTGCAATGGTGATGGACAGGTTGACAGACGAGATCAGACAGGAGTCCCCGTGGACTATAATGTTTGCAGATGACATTGTGATCTGTAGTGAGAGTAGGGAACAGGTGGAGGAGACCCTGGAGAGGTGGAGATATGCTCTAGAGAGAAGAGGAATGAAGGTCAGCAGGTCTAAGACAGAATATATGTGTGCGAATGAGAGGGAGGATAGAGGAATGGTGAGGATGCAGGGAGTAGAGCTGGTGAAGGTGGATGAGTTTAAATACTTGGGCTCAACAGTTCAGAGTAATGGTGAGTGTGGAAGAGAGGGGAAGAAGAGAGAACAGGCAGGATGGAGTGGGTGGAGAGTGTCAGAAGTGATTTGTGACAGACGAGTACCAGTAAGAGTGAAAGGGAAGGTCTACAAGAGGGTAGTGAGACCAGCTATGTTATATGGATTGGAGACAGTGGCACTGACAAAAAGGCATGAGTCAAGAACTGGATGTGGCAGAGTTAAAGATGTTAAGATTTGCAATGGGTGTGACAAGGGTGGGCAGGATTAGGAATAAGTATATTAGAGGGTCAGCCCAGGTTGGAAGGTTTGGAGACAAAGCCAGAGAGGCAAGATTACATTGGTCTGGACATGTGCTGAGGAGGGATGCAGAGTATATTGGGAAAAAGATGCTAAGGATGAAGCTGCCAGATAGGAAAAGAGGAAGGCCTAAGATAAGGCTTATGGATGTGGTGAGAGAGGGCATGCAGGTGGCTGGTGTGACAGAACAAGATGCAGAGGACAGGAAGAAATGGAAACAGATGATCCACTGTGGTGACCCCTAACGGGAGCAGCCGAAAGAAGAAGGTTTTTCATATATTATTTGGTCTGATGAAGTCTGGAATTGTGCAGATGAAAAGCGCTTCACCTCATTAAAGTTATTGTAGAAGAAGGTTTTGGACTGTCACTTCACTTTTTTTGTTTTATCGAGTTTGTGTGGGATCAAGTGTTTGGAGGTTGCCAATGTCCTTGTTAATGAGGTCCATGATAATCTGTTCCATGGCCTTGCAGATCAGGCTAGTTAGGCTGATGGGTCTATAATTTCCCAGATCAGTGGATACTGTACCCTTGTGCAAAGGGATGACAGTGGCTGTCCTCCACTCAGCTGGGATGAAGCTGGTACTCAGGCTTTGGGTGAATAGGGCACCTAATGGTGCTGCAAGTTCCTGCCTGAGTTCATGTAGGATGCAGCCTGGGATGTTATCTGGTCCTATGGAGGCTGTATTTTTTACCTTTGAGAGGGCAGTGATGACCTTTTCCCTAGATATAAAGGGAAGGGGATAGGTACTGGAGATGTCCTGATTTACTGATGGGGGGACAGAGGGGTGTTGTTTTCATTGAATCTGTCAGCAAGCAGGTTGGCTATATTTATGGCATTTGTGTATGTGACATCCTTGACCACCATTTCTGAGCAGATCTGGGTGCATCCTTTGAAATTGCGGACATATGTGAAGAAGGCCTTATAATTGTCTCTAGTAGATGTGGCCAATTTGGACTCAAAATTTGCTTTGGAGGGTTTCACTAGTGCTCTTATTTGCTTGTTCAGGCTAAGGAGAGATTGCTTCCAATTTGGCACCTCCATCTTCTTGGTCATGGACAGTGATTTTTTTCCTTTTGTTACAGAGGTTATTTATTGCAGATGTCCACTAAACAGGTTTACTCTTGCTTGCAGAGGATGATTTTTTTCCAGTCGAATATTCCTGATTCCATGCATCTGTATAAATGATCTTATAGTACTTTGGTGTAGATTTGGACATTGGTGCCAGTTCCTGCAGAGGGGAAGGGGCTGTGAAGCTGTTTATACCATCCCCTCAGGAGGTTGTAATCAGCTTTGGAGAAGTTTTTTTTTGTCTTTGCTAGAGGGCGGTTAGGGGAGATGGTGACCTTGAAAGTGACCACTTTATGATCGGATATTACCATGGAGGATGATACTGTAGGGATGCTACAATGGTTACTCATGTTGGTTAATACCAGTTCCAATATATTATTACCTCTTTTGGGGGTATCACCTAGGTGTTCGCATTGACAAAATTGAGGAACCTCTGGGCATTTGTGTTCTGGCATGAGTAGTTCTTCCAATCTATGTTTTGGTAGTTAAAGTTTCCCAGGATCAGGGTAAAGGGTTAAATCTTGATGAAGTCCAGTAGTGATGAAAACGCTTAGCTGAGAAGGCGTTCATGGTGTATTTTCAGTGTGTTTTGCTGTGGAAATATAGTTTTGTAATAAACTTTGAAGGTGTTTCTTCACCTTGCTTCCAGTTTCCAGTTTTTTGGTTGGTACGTGGTGTTTGGCAACACCAACTTTGGCGTTTTTTCTTAAATCTTGATATATTTGAAGAGGCCCAGATAGGTGGAGTGGACATCTTAAGACAAATTTGGGGGCCTCTAGCTAGCTATGATTTGAATAGGGATCTTGTCAATGGTTAACTGCACCTGGAGTGTTTCCTGTGCATCATACTGTTTGACCAGTCTGGAGGTGTGTATGTCTATAATAGATATTGAAACTACCTCCTTGGGCTTTTCTGTCCACAGTTTGGGTCTGAATGTACGATAGGATGAGAAACCAGGCAAGTCTGGGTTGCTGTCAGCAGTTTTGAACCAGGTTTCTGTGACTGTGCAAATTTTAACATCTTCCAGGGTTAAGAATGCTTGCAGTGAGTGCAGTTTCATGTTTAGATTCCTAGAGTTTAGCAGCATGACCCTTAATTTACGTTTTGTTTAAATTTTTATATTGGTAGTTTTGACCTCATCATTTTTCCTAAAAATGGTACTACAAGGGACCTCACAAGTATTTGCAAAAGCCTGAAGCCCAAGTGAGACAGATGCAGGCCATCTCTGGTAAAGCATCGTGGTCTGTTGATTATATCTTCCCAGGCTCTCAGTTACTGGATCCCACTGGAATGACAACAGAAACTAAGCCAATTGTTAAAATCAATCATTTTCGGTTTGTACTGAGGTATCATTCTGAGCGACGGTAGAATGCTGTTTAAAGCTAGGGATGTACCTGCCAGGGACACATATTCACCAAGCTCAATCATGTCTCTCTTCATATAGTCCAGGGAAGTACATTTCAAGTCATTCACACCAACATGGATTATGACAGAGTCATAACAGTACCTGTTGTTGAGAAACTTGTGTGTGTATGTGATATGGTGGATTCTGGCACCTGAGAAACAACTAACCATGACTTTCTCCTTATGCAGCCTGGTGAGAGGCACATCTCTCATGGAAAGGAAAACGTGTAAATGTTCCAACATATGCTTGTTTGGCCAGTCTATGGCCTATTCATATGCAAAATTTTAAGGGCTAAAACCTACCATGGGAATGTAAGGCTAGGCTTCTTAAGATCCTCACAGATCAATAGCCTAGTAAGTACCTATAAACTTGTGAACATAAGCAGTAATGTAGCAAATAAGTACAGAGGAGCTAGCCATATTAAACTGGACTGTTCTTTATATTTTATTCAGTAAAATGTCATAATAAAAACTCAAGGAAAAACAGCAAAGCAGAAACAAGCCCACAATGTGTGGCATAGAAATCAGTAATGCAGTCCCACAAAAAGCTACTTAATCAACAGACTCAAATAGTATCAGCCACCGGCTTTTTATATGGGACACTCACCTCCTCACAATTCTGCTGACACTGGTGAAATTACTCTTTACTATTTCTTGTTGAGAAAATGAAAACAATCATCCACAAATGTTATTACATCTGATATCTGAATCAGTCAACAATGAGAAACACATAATGGTCATATCACTGGCAGATGTTTGCCTAAAAGTGAATGCAATCTTTAAACTGAAAACACAAACAATGCCTAATACAGAGATGGCTGCTTCAGCACATGGATCCTGAGAAAGCAGTTATGCAGCTGAAATACCTCTTCATTAATATGTAATGTAAGAATATGACTTGCTTCTAAAATAGGAACTACTATTGCTAGTGAGGTTTGAAATATGTTATGTTACTTAAACTGCATCTTAATAGTAGATAGGTCTAACTACATTTCTACTTCCTTAGGCTTGGAGTCTTTATTTGTTTGTTTTTGTTTGGTTTGTTTGCCCATTCCTAATATCCTGTTTTTCTTAAGTATATCCCATTTAGTTGCAAGCCAGTTTTTTATGTGAATTTCCTCTATTAATGTGATGATAATGGAGAACACAGACTAAGATGTCTTCTATAGTAATAAGTTCATAAGTTCATAGGAAATTACTAGGCTAATGGCTCAAGATCGCTTATAAGTCTAGCCAGTTTTACCCTGATTTTACCCAATTTTCTATTCCTAGGGGAAAGGTAACAGGATTTTAAGGGGAAGCTGAGACCAATGGATCAGAAGAACAGTTATAGCTATGCGTGGGGTCAAATTTGAACAGGATTTGTCAGCTAGCACACTAGCAATTTCTTTTGGGTCTGAGTAGATGGCAGTATCATGGAAAATTTCGTATTTTTTTCTTCCTTAACTTCCTATCATAGTTCTAAAGTTTCTGTGACAATGTTGAGCTCATACTCAGTTTTAATTTTCCTAAAGGCACACATTAAATTCTTTGTTAGCATGCTTAACTGATCTCTTAAGATAGGTAAAATGTGAACTCTTACAAGCACTGAGTGATTTCTTTCTCTTGTGAGTTTATTAATATCGGTGTTATAGGATTTTACTTTTAAATTTCCTAGAATATATGATTCATGTACAGATTCCCTTATCAACAAACAGCTTTGGTGGGAAAAGAAATCAGAAGCACAGTGGGGAAACATCAGCTACAGGGTCCATTGGTAGTAAGACTAGAGCAGAATTTCCCTAGGCCTCTGAAAATTATTGGCAAGATTGCTTTTGAGAAGTCCTTGAACACAGAGGTATTTGCTCTAAGAAGTGCCACTGCTTTTAAAAGGGATTTGTGAAAGGATTCTGCACAGGATTGCATGCAAGAAGGAATGATATATTAGCAAAAATAAGGTCAACATTGTAGGGGTAACTATCTTTTCTACTTACTTAGTATTTATAAAGTCAAGGAATCATTGGACTTACTTACCACAGGGGGTGTAAGTCAGCTAGTTTACTGACAGATAATTGAACTCACCTAGTATAGCAGTCCTTGGACTCGTAGGGATTTCAGTTACGACACTAAGATGGCAATCATGGTCAGCACGGGACACGCATATGTGTATATGTGTGTATATATATATATATATATATATATATATATATATATATATATATTATATATATGAATACATGCATTTAGATATATATATATATAATATATATGAATACATGCATTTAGGTGAACGTACATTGTCCGACGTCCTAAATGTCGAAGGCAGTGATGCCAGTTTGCAGAAAGTCGAATTTTCAGATGCCGAACCCATAAATACCGAACGCCGGCCTGGCTAATATTCCCCCCTCTCGACCCATGGTTGCGCTTGTGGTGGTTGTGCAACTGGCAATGTCGAATTTGGCGTTATGCTTGATATTCTGAGCATTCGGTACTACGAGATTCAATATATAGGTTCGGAGAATGTAATGGTTGGAGATGTTGTCTTCGACCATATGCATGTATTCCAAATATATATATATGGGTCTACTTCATAACACTGAAATTTCATAATGTTGAATTTCATAACACTGAGATCATAACATCGAAAATTCAAAACACTGAAAACCCAAAACATTGAAAACTCAGAACACTGAAAGTGTGCTTCATAACATTGAAAACTACATTGCACAAGCAAATAACATCACCTCCACCAATAACAACACCTCACAAACACACTTTCTACTACGTTTCTGCCCCCCACACCTCCCGTAAATTAAATATACCAACTCCAAGATCACACTACAGTGGGAAAAAGTTAATTTCCTAACCTCACTATACAGTGAGGTTATGAAATTAACTTTTGTCCACTGTAATGTGATCTAGGAGTTGGTATATTTAATTTACAGGCAGAAATATAGTTTCATAGGTTAGTACTAGGCTATCTGTTCTGTTCTGTTCTGTTCTGAGGAAGTCTAAGTGTTTTAGATGAAAGCGCTTAACTTATGTCTGACAATTTATGTTTGAATAAAGAAGTGTTTTTACTACAGCAGTTTGGAGTGCCAGCAAGGTTCACCATGGTGGCCAAACAGTTGTTTTTGTTGTGAAATGGGATAATGCCCAATATGGGAGACTCAACGGCCCACAGGCACACAGGCAAAAAGCCTTACAAAAAAGTAATAAAATCAAAAATGCCACCATGAACAATAAAAACATCATCAATATGGCACCAATAAAATCTAACATTATTGCAAAAAGAAAAATCTTGCAGGACATCATCTAGATATAGATATAAAACAAAACCCACTTTGCTTTTTCTCTTTTTTAAAATAATATTTATTGTCAAACAGAAATGTTTTTTCTTAGGCAAAAAAAAGTTGAGGTTTCACAAAATAAGAAATAGCTTACAAGACAAGATTACGATCAATAAAATGTATATTTACACATCCATGATAGAAAGGAAAACATTGTTGTGCTATACAGTTCTTTTCAGAGATTGCAATACCTTATATACTGTGTTTTGTAAATGATGGTTGATCTGATAAGTGAAGAATACAGTCAAATGAGCACATCCATGGTCCTAGATGCCATAGTCTTAGTAATAAGCTGTGCAATAAAACATGACTTTTTTTTATAATACATGATACATGATGGTAAAGCGTTCATTGTGTCTATGTAGGTTCACAGGATCCTAAGTACTGGTAGAATTTTCAAGGGTGTGCTGTCAATGTGATAGTTACAAGATATATCTTGCTTGCTCTGGGGTTTATGATTTTTCCAAGACAGTACACTCATATCATCTCATCTCATCTGTAAACTTAGTAGCTAGCTCTGACCTCTGTGAAAAAAAATAAGAAAATCCATGGGGACTGAGCCTGGAGCATACCACCTTGTTGTGGTCTTTTTGGAGGAAGTAAAGCAAACCACCCAAATTTGATGGCTTGTATGATTTGCCCTCATCCACTGTAGTTATAATGTTCTTCCCTGGAGAAAATCACTTAGAGTCAGAATCATTCATTCTGTTTTTGTTAAATTAAAAGTTGCTTTCCACTTTTTTTTCCATTTTGTGAAAGCTTTAACAATGTCATTATTTGTCAAATCCTAAAAGCTACTAAAGTCTTGACAAGTGAAAGAAGAAATCAAATCATCAAAACTCTCAAATGCAGCTGACTTGATATCATGTAACGTAGGAGATGGTCTGTCCTTCATATTTGATATTCTGATTGTCTGGTTTTATTTTGGGCAAACCTTTACAGTGTATTACATAAACTACCAAGGTGTTTCTCACTTGAAAAATCATACTAAGCTGGGAGGTTCTTTTTGTCATGGAGAAGCTTTTACTTTCCCCTCTGTGCAGTAAGATTCTCTAAAGATTTAAATTTTTCATACACAGATTTAATAATGTTACTAAAAGGTGGAGAATTCAAATGTAAAAGGAGTTGTACCAGATTTTTAAGTGTCTTTATATAAATTGTCTCCTCTATTTTAGATAATTGTTTCTCATCATAGTCCAGTAAAATGGTAATTCATTCAAATGTGCAGGAATTAAGTGATTGTTCTGGGCATGCTTTTTTGGGCCTGCAGATGTTTTGTATTGTTGTATTACCAGAATGTTATAAAATACACTTGTCACCTTATATAAATAAAATTTTAACTGATTTACCAGGTCTTTAGTGCTGAAAGAAATATCACCTGTGTGTTCTACAGATCCAATTATTATGAAGGTACATGCCCTTCAAACAGATTCGTAAGTCAATCTTCACATAGAGAACAGAACTGGGACAGCATATTTAAGAAGAAACAATCTGAAAATGTGAGAAAAACTGTTATATAACACACACATCTGATACAGCCAGAAAGCTATCTGTATAAAATAACAAGGCTGTAGAAGATAGTAAAATTCTAAACTTTTATTCCATCAATGAGAGTTCAAATAAGCAGATTAATTAGTACCTTGGCAGAGCTTTCAAGATTAAAGTGTAGATGAAAAAACAAGGCTTATATGACCTCTCAATGTGAAAATATTTAATGCATAATTGAGGTTTTACCTAAAAATAAGATAATCATAAAAACAGATCTATGTATAAAACCCTGATAATAATTAAGATATGTATAAATATTAATCATATAAAATACACAAATATAAGAATGCGTAACTATGGACACACACACACACACACACACACACACACACACACACACATATATATATATATATATATATATATATATATATATATATATATATATAAACAGTTTATAATATCGAAATACTGAAATGTCAAATTTCAGTATCTTGAAACTATAAAGTTGAAGTTCTGAAATAGTGAAGGTGCATAATTGCGAATTCGAATATCTCAAATTCGCGGTTATGTCTTTACGCTAAGTAATGTCCGGGGCTGTATGTGGATGGTGTACGGTGCCATGTGTCAGTTTAGGTGTAATGTCAGGTAAGTGAGTGTTTTGTAAGGGTTTTGGGTTGGACTTTCAGTGTATGTGAGTGCGCTGATATATGTGATGTGTGTGTGTGTGGGGGGGACTGTAGAATGTAAGTGTGTGTGAGTTTGCTTTCTGTTTGCTCGATCTTGGAGTTAGTATATATAAGTAGGGGGGGTGTGGTGGGAACAGCCCCCCCCCCCACATGGGGGCTTGCCCTCCTGCTTATTTGTGATGTAGGTTTGTGGATGTGTGTTGTTTTTTGGTGTGTGTGTGTGTGTTGTGGTATATGTGTGGTCCGGTGTTTGCTATGTTTTCGGTGTTTTAAATTTCGCGGTTTTGGGCTTTCGGTGTTGTGTAGATTAAATTTCATGGTCTCGAAAAACTGAAATTCGAGATTTCACTCTTTCCAGATTATGAAGTGAATCTATATATATATATATATATATATATATATATATATATATATATATATATATATAGGTCTCCATATATATATATATATATATATATATATATATATATATATATATATATATATATATATATACAAATTTAGTTATGTTAGTTAAAAACAAATCAATAAATCCACAAGGTAGCAAATCCTTAAATGTCTCTTCTTAATAAATAAATCAATCAACTAAAAATATTTATTTATTTATTTTCATTTGCTTGTTTATCTATTTATGTTTTGTTTACCAGGACAGAGCTCTGCTAACTATATGACCATCTGCAGGCTCAATCTGTGTTACAAGCAAACTGTAACAAGTGCAAACATTGACATTCATGTATGCTACTAAGGAAGTTCACACAATCATAGGTCGACGTACATACGTGTTACTAAGGAAATTCACACAATCATAAGTAACTAAAATTAACAAGTTAATGTAGCTATACTCATTTATTTTATTACTAGGTAACTAAGATTAACAATATAATGTAGCTATACTCATTTATTTTATCACTAGGTAACTAAGATTAACAATATAATGTAGCTATACTCATTTATTTTATTAATACATTGTTGTTTTACCTATATGGTTATAAATTATTATATGTTAAAAGTAAATATGTCTTCCTTTTAAGAAAGCAAACATCTGCAAGAAAAACCCAGACAAGTTATAGTTTTCACCAAGTGATATCTTAAACCTCATAAATACAAGTCGTGTTTGAGGTTATTTTTTTGTTTGTTTGTTTTATTTATGCTTTAACAAAGGTATTATTCAAGTTATTTTCATTTCTTCTAGTTATAAACAATTAAGAAAAATTGAATGTACAATATCCAAGAGAGTCCTTATTTAGAAATGGAAGACCTCTTGATAAATATAGACTGACTGCGAGTAATGGTAGATAAGCTTTGTTTCTAGAGAGCATCATTAATTACCTACTTACTTAATTATTTTAGTTATTTTAACTACGTTACTAGTGGACTCTTCTTCCTTTTCCCATGACAAAGGCAGTCATTGTTCTGAGTTATTCAAAAGTGTGTGATATTTTTGAGAAAGGTCTTGTGGTTAACCTGACACACCCTGGGATTCAGAGAAGTCCCTACAGCTCCCATAAATTATCTAGAGCTAGTTTGTCAGCTTATTCAGTTAGTAAAAAATGCGATGTAGAGTCTGTTTTGGCCTCAATGAAAAAGACCTCATTAGCATGTAATTAGAATTTATCTGATCATATTTTTACTACCAGAGCTTTCATACCAGTGATAGCAGTAGGGTTTACATGGGAGGGCTATGCATTGTGTTGGCACAGGCACACCTTATGCTCACTTACATACATATATTCATACATTCTTACATTCATACACACACACACACACACACACACACACACACACACACACACACACACACACACACACACACACACGCAAACTACCACAAATACTCCCAGACATTGTTATACATGCACATAAACACTCAACATCAAACAATCCCTATAATATACTCGATCAGACTCACAGACACACTTACCCATTCACCCACATACATATGCTGACACACACAGACACACACACACACACACACACACACACACACACACACACACACACACACACACACACACACACTTCCACATGTATACACAAAGTAACACACTCCATTCCCCATGAGTCCGCTACATTTTGCTAAACTTGCCCAAACCAAGACTTCTTCCATTAAAGTCAATAGGTGATCTCCGTCTTATGATGATGTTAAATGTTTCGACTGACCATGGTAATTTATGCAGCTGAGCAATTCTCTGAATCACTTGGCAGTGTAAATTGGTAGTTGTAGACATTTTTGATGGAGACCATATGGCTAAATAAATTAGCCACTTCCCAGACTGCCTCATTAGCGTGCACCACAACCAGTAGCTCCATCCTCCACATTGATGCACATGGCACCCATATCCCTTATGGACAGAGGCAGTCTGTAAAAATAGTCAAAACCACACTTGCTGACCTTTGTTACCTACCCCTTGGGAAAGAAATGTGGGTAAAATCTGGGTAAAACTGACTAGTCTTGTAAGGGCTCTTGAGCCACTAGCCTAGTAATCTCCTATGAACCTATAACCTATGATGCACCCATTAGTGGGAAACCACAGTATTAGGGTGGTGTCTGAATCTAAAAGGTTTCCCACAAGGGGAAGTAGCTGGTGGTAAGGCTTAATAGTCAAAGTAATCCTTTCTGAATTCGTGCCTCAGTAACCCACCAAAATAAGTAGCATCAATTTGCAAATTGCTTTGCTTGCTTCACGAATAAAGAACCATCTGACCTTATAAAACTTCTAGCTTTAGAGATGGATTGTCTAAACCATTTTGCTAATTTGAATGCCAAAAGACTAGACAAGAATGCTTCATAGCATTCATAACTTTCAACTGTCCAGATTTTCATAGAATGTCCAGACTTTTGCCTCATATTTTTGGTCTTTTTCTCATTAAATTTATAAATTTATGGTTTTATGACAAATTTCTAGCAAATCACAGAGATTTGAAATGACTAAATAATAAAATACATTTGAGTTGCAAATTATTATCCTTCAGAATATGTTTGATAACACAAAATCAATTTTTCTAGTAACTGTCTAGGTTTGAAAGAGAAATATTTAAAAACTGTCCCTGATTTTGGGCCTTTGTGCCCTGCTATTTTTTTTTTTTTAAATTCTCTTTATTGTTTTATTCATCACAAATGACATGCAATAAACAATAACAATATGTACACAAATAATATAGATACACAAAACCTTATAAACAACTATGTACATTTATACATTGCCCAACATCGTAATGAAGTGCCCTGTTATTTTTAGTTCTGTCCAAATTTATTGCACTTAGAGGTTGAGAGGTGTGATAGCATTTATGGTCTTAGAGAAGGCCATTCACTGAATGTTCCTTTTTGTTTTATACATTTGTTAACCAGGAAAGCCAACACAGGTGTACTGTCAGGTTAAGTGGTTTGCTCAGAGTGACAAAGGAAGCAAATGGAGATAAAAGAAATCAAACCCTATAATCTGGGTGCAGGAAACATCTCACAGACTTAATTGTCTGTGTTACCTTCCAGAGATGACAGCAAGACCTACAAGTCTTATTCAGTATTTGCTGTAAACAGTTTAAAAGTAATATATTTTTATACATAATATCTACATTTGTGAATGCAAACCGGCATGACATTACGAACTGCAGTACTAATATTCAGTAAAATGTATCGGTTATACCAATGTTTCTGTTATATAAATAAGGAGGTAAGAATGGTTTCTCCTGCAATATTATAAAGCAGAGCAAGCAGCTGTGTGTGCAAGCGTGCGCACGCGCTGCTCGCATGTGTGTGTGTGTGTGTGTGTGTGTGTGTGTGTGTGTGTGTGTGTGTGTGTGTGTGTGTGTGTGTGCATATTCATGCCTATGTAAGTGTGTGTGTGTGTGTGTGTGTGTGTGTGTGTGTGTGTGTGTGTGTGTGTGTGTGTGTGTGTGTGTGTGTGTGTGTGTGTCTGTGCAATGCATGTGTAAAATCTCACTGTACAATATCCTATAAATGGAGAATTTTACATATCAAGTTGCATGACAAGGAGCACTGGGGATTTTGCAACAGATTATTGGTTCTCATTAGAACACTAAACATAAACAAAGATTACAAGGGGAATCTATGATTAGGTGACATCTTCCTTCATATGGGAGCATTGTATCTGAAGGCTGTATCACTTGCCAAGCTTATTTGTTATTTTTAGGAATTTACATTTACCAGACAGTATTTTGTGTTGCGTTGTGTTTGTAGCTGTTGCCAGGCTGAATATTTTAAAAGTTATTTTATGAAGCATTAGGCAACCTTTATAGACTCCCCTGGTATCTAATCTGTGAAGGGTCACAAGTAGCAGAGATGTTTATGAGAATTGTCCTCAACTGCTTTCAGCTTTATTTATCAGGCCTTATGTATATCTAGAGGCTGTGCATGTAAACTGTGTTACCTGAAAGATGGACCATATTCTCTAAATATGGGCATCTTTCTTTGCTGATTGATCTCTATACAAGACAAACTAGATTCCTCAGGTCGGACTTAAGCAGTGAATAAAAGGGCCGATTTATGTGAAAAACAGCCATTGCATCTATGCTTAAAGCTCTTTCATTCTGGATAACTGCAATCAACATTAGTTTTATAATAATACTGGAAAAATGACACTGTACATACAATTTCTAATTCTAGAAGAACACAGATAGCTTTTGATAAGCTATTTGCTACTGTGATTCTGTACTTTGTCTCAAAGTGACATCTGCCTTTTTCTGCATTAATCACTTTTATTATGACGCATGCTCTGTTGTAATCCTACGCAGTTTTGCCTAGATACATTATGGCTTACCCCTTAGCTGTCACGACAGATCAGAGTTCAATATGGTCAGAGTAATCAGTTTCATGAAACACTGTCACCAGCTTAACATTGTACAACAACTGAAAAAAAAAACAGCCAGAAAAATCATTGCTCTCTGCTCAGCACATTTCTGGAGCAGGTAGTCTCAAAAATAAATGAAAGAACTGTTCCTACTTGGTATATCCATATCTTGCAAATCATTTTACTGCAGTCATCTGTCTGATATTTTAATCAGTGTTTATCAACAAGAATGTGGCATTAATAAAGATTTCCTTCAAATCACAAAAGCCCTTCACTTTGTTTATGCCTTGCTGCCGGACTTCTCCCTCGCTGCTGCTCACTTTAACCCCTACAATCATGTATCAGCAGCTAGCAGACCCACATGATTCTACCTCATTAACATTTGATATTTGGTATCCAGGGCTGCCACTAAAAGCAATTTGTTTTCATCTATTTTGACTAGGGAGCTGGGAAACTTCTTCGAAGATAAATGTTCTAGGGTCAAGGAGGGCTTACCATCCAATTATCTGTTCCCACTCCAGATCTATCTTCTGCCAAAGCATTACAAATTGGGAAAAAAATGTTTTATGTACAGCAGTTTGTCAGCTAACACCTTTCATCTTCAGCATGATTTTATTTCCTAGTATCTTATATTGTACAAGCATATCATAGGTATAACTCTGCATTTAGCTGATACCAGAATGAATTAATATACATTTGTAGTTGCTATAAGTGTTGATAACCTTTCATGATCATTTTATTTCATAGGTTTTTCATCATTAGGAGACAGGAAATTAATGTTTTATCAACATCTGTACACTTCTTTGTTAATTAAACTAAAACACCTTTCTTGAGTTGTACTGCAAAAAGCATGTCTTCTGAAGTGTCACCTAATGCTGTTTTAAATAGCGCCCTGTCTCGTGTTTCTATCTTGTGAATAGATTAATGGGTATTCTGTCTTGCCAGCAAGGAGAATTTTTAAGCTAAAGCTATGGAAACCCCTTAGCAGAATATTTTTTTTAATCTGGTTCCATTGTAACTTTCAAAAGGTTATGTGAAGTGTGTCTGGTTTGTATTGTCATAGTGGAACTTAACAGTGGCGTGCCTGCTTTCCTGCAGACCCATGTGACTGGCAAAATACAACTGCAGAAAGCATCAACTTTAAAATATCTTTGTCATATGAGGGTGCATCACCCACAGCTGGGACATTGTACCAATTGTAAACAAAGGAAAATAGATTTATTCTATTTTCTCTGAGGTAGTGCAGGCTTGGAGGTAGCATATTTAGAAACACCCATGGAAAAAAAACAAAGATGTAACCAGCTGATTATATTTGCTTAAACACTGAAGTAATCTACCAAGCAGTGGTAAAAAAAATAAAATGGTAGATTGGCTTACTCAAGCTTAACCACACTAAATATATTTCACTCAATGTTAAACTAAGCCAGCTGATATACAGGCAAGTCAGAAAAGGGCGTTAAAGATACATTGAATACCATGGGCAGGATTCACGAAGCCTCCATGTAAGAGTTATAACTCATACACGGAGGCTGCAGTTAAACGGAGTGATGTCAGCATGCTCTGCATATTCATGAGAGCATGCTGAATCAGACCTAAGGCTAACACGGTCCGTGTAAGACAGTAGGGGGCGTGTCCGTAGGCCAAGCCCTGTAAGCGGACACGCCCCCAGAAGAGGAAAAGTGCCCAAAGTAAACACCCACGACAGAGTCCATGGAAATGTGAATAAACAAAACACAACACATGCCCCCACAGACTACAAACATAAAATGTACAAATGAACATCTCATAATTATTTTTTAAATTGTAAAGATGTTTAACCGTGAGTGTGCTCGTTTGCTTGGGCGTGCCCGAAGCGCAGCCACAGTTAGCAGTCAGTGGGAAAGCATATAAGAACTAAATATGCAAAGTAAGCCAAGAAGCAATAGCGTAGCGGTAGAGATGTTGGCTGAAGAGCAGGCATTCATGGTTCGAGCCCCCACAACACCAATTTTTATTTTTAGCAAAATAAGCACGAAACAAGTCCCTGACAAATATGTACACATAAAATCACATTTTATGTAAAATGTAATGAAATAGCCCATTTATATTGAAGAAATGTGAGGTAACAAAACTATAAAAAATGCCAGGTGTGCCCATAGCTGAGCTACAGTTTAACAGGGTGAGTGCATCTGCCCGTAGGTGAGCAGTGGTTTAACTGGTGCAAAATGAGTGCCCGTAGCTGAGCAGTAGTTTAACACGCTAAAGCTATGTGCCCCTAACTGAGCTGAGCATAATATGCGTGCTGATAGCCAAATTAGGCTTAAACCAGCGTACCCCGTTTGCGAGGAGCTGCGAATCGCACAAACAAGGTAACCGACGGGCAACGTTGAGCAAGCCGTATCAAAACTGCCTTTACACAGACACACCCCTCAGCATGTCTAGACAGTCATAAAAAATAAAAAAGTAGTGGCCAGGTTCGAACCCAAGATACTATACACCATAGTCAAGGTGCCAAACCACTAAGCCATGACAGCAGTACCTATAAATGCAATAATAGCTAATATATAGGAATGAATACAAACTGGAGCATGACAATGCAGGTTTACTGAAGTTGATACAATTCCAAAATGGCCAATCACAGATATGTGCGGGTAAAACGGACTATATAAGCCCCATAGGCAGGAATACACAGCATAAACGATTGTAGAACTGAACTGCAGGCAGAATGACAGGAGTAGGAGAGGGTAGTTGCTTTCGAGCACAGAGGTGGGGCATTGAGGAGTCCAGGTACATGGTCTGGCTCCTAGTCCACAATCATGAGGCCCAACTAATGCAGGGCCAGGTCCTCTGGGGAGCATACAGGGCTGAGGCATTGGACCGGTTGGCTCATGATCTCACCAGTGCCACAGGGATTCCAAGGACTGGTGAGCAGGTCCGTCACCACCATGCAGACCTGAAAAGACGCAAGCAGGACCAACTGAACCTTTGGATCCAGGAGGCCCGGAAAATGCCCAACGCCCTACTACTGAGTAAGTTACATTTAATTATGTATGTAAGAAATTAAACTAGCTGATATTATGGAGATGTGTATTCCAATATTACTTCATTTATATTACAGCTGCAGGTGTCCGTTCTGCAAACCGCAGAGCCTATGGCGATAGGCTGGTGCGGTTGCGCCACCAAGCAGGTCAGTAATCCACTACCAGTAACTGTAAAGAAATATAAAAGTATGACAGTCAGCAAAAGAGTGCAGTGTAGTCACTAAGGAATAAAATGTGCAAGTAACAGTGTGAAAGTGTCTGCAAGTATTGCTTGATTACAAAAGTGTGTTGCAGCCTGTAAGCCAAACAGAAAAATGAAAATGTCTGACATAAATTCTGAAATAAAAATGCCCCACCTGTAAGAAAATAGTACGCAGGCTGAAAAGTATAGCTGCAGAAGATGATGAAATCACATGTGTGAAATATATCCCTGTTGAAATACTGAAACATGACAGAAGTGAGACTGCTGGAAAGGATTGTAATAACTACAGGTAAAACATGTCAATAAAGCCTAGAAGTAAGTACCATCCTGAATAGTAAAATGAAAACAAGTGAAAGAGTGTGAGAAAGTGTCATGAATCCAGCAATACAGTAGTAATAACCTCTGAATAAAGTATACTGCAGTCAAGACAGAATGAAATGCATGTGAGAATCAAAACCAAACAGCGAAATCTGTTCAAAGTGTTGCTGCATCTGGAATGTGTATCCCAAAATCTGGATATGTTGCTCTCAGTCTGCAATATGCAGATAGGATGATTGTCTGATATACCAAACATCCACACTTGTCTACAGCTATATAAAGCAAATGTAGCAGGATGATGTAGCTGAACAAAGCTAGATATGAATGTGTATGAAGAACAATAAAATGTATATTGATGTTGCAGTAACAGTCCTATCACCAAGTTGAAATAGTTATCATATAGGAAACTGTAGTTAGAACAGTAGTGTGTATATATCTGTAGCTATTAGAAATGTACAGCATATGTATTGGTATTTGAAGGTGTTAATATTATTTTCTTCACCCCACCCTATAACCACATATAACCCATTCCACGTGAAAATGGTATGTGCAATCACAATTAACACCCCTGGACGTTTGTCCTGTTGGGTCATATATATTTGCATGTCCGTTGATGCATCTGCCCTGTTCATACATCCAAACCTGATGGCCTGTTGCCATCAATTAACCCTGCATGTTGTTGGACTGTGTATTGCTGTTCAAATTATGCATGTGTTATGCACGCTGTTCAATGGTGTGAATGTCTGGGTGTTTGGTTAATGGGAATACTAATGCATGCTGTTACAACTAATTGTGAATGGTATTATATGTCACTAACCCAAACTGTCATGACGTAATGCAAAACATAGGACAACAGGGAAGGCGGGTTCCAGCTGACCCACCTCTCCCACCTCAGCTGGCGAGTGCACCTGGCACTAGTGCCGAGTCTGGACCCTCCTCCGGTGGCCCTGTGCCACCTGCGGGTGGAAGCGCTGCAGGGGATGGGGCTCGCCCCCCCTCTGCAAGTGTGGCCGGAGGAGAACCACCACTCACCCTCCATAGCGTCCGGACTGTGGTGCGTAGGGAGATTCGGGACTCTGTTCTCGAGCCCCTACGCCAGCTTGAGGCATGGGTGGCACAACTTACGGGCATGCCTGTTGCCCGGCCTACACAGCCCCCAGCACAGCCCCATCCTGGGCAGTGAAGGAACAGTGGCAACTGCCTATGGGTGGGGATATCAGTTCCACTGTTGCCATCTGTGGGCTCATGGGCTCTGGATATCCAAACCTCCATCCCCGTCAATTGTGTAACTCCCCCACACGTGTCATACACCACCCCTGTATGTGTCTTGTTTGTCTTGTCTGTTTACCTACCCAACCTACCTCCACAGCTGTACCGACTTCCTTCACCTGACATACCACTCTCACCTGAAAAAAAAAAAAAAAAAAAAAAAGGGCACTCTGTACCCACAAAAAAATTACGCCCCATACATAGCTGCCCATTCCGCACACATGTCTGCTGGACATGGAATCTATCAATTACAATTGGCTGAACAACAAGTATTATTGTTGTCCTGACACCTCTCTCAGGGGTGGAAGGTTTCAAATGTCACACCAAATTACATACATATGCACAGCTGTTGCTGATGAAGAAATGGGCAGCTATGGGCCTTACCTACATCCCTCCTGCAAATCCCAAGCTTGTTTCCCTACTGTCTTACCCTCTTTGTGACCCCTTTTTCACCACTTTCCTGCCTCCCCATTTTCATTTCTTTCAAAGAAAATAACGCGGGTGTGCGCCAGAGTAAACACTGTTAAGCGGTTGTAAGCGGGTGTGCGTGTGTGTGCGCGGAGCTAATCGCCAGTGCGCATGAGTGAGCTCCGCGCAAACCAGCGCTAACCCGGTTACAACTGCTTAAAAGTGCCTTAGTCACTTTGATTGACAGGCCCTGTACTCAGTTCAAAAGCAAAATAAAATCCCACTGTCAGTCACGAACCCAGGACCTTGTAAACACTAGTCTGTATGACCTACCACTAAGCCATGACTCTTGTGCTAAAATAAATATAACATGTAATAGTAGGGATGAATGTAAAGGGAATATAGGATGTGTAGTACCCAAAGCATGTCATGTAGAATTACTGCCAAAACTACTGGATTCCCATAATAGTAGTGTGTGAACAGAAACAGCCATGCTAGTTGTTAGCTTGTAGGTAATAATGTCAGTTAATGTACATATATAAATGTATGTATATGTACATATATATATATATATATATATATATCTATATATAGTTGTAGGTGTTATTGTGCATACACACTTACTACAGGGAACAGGAGAGAGGAATGGAGAAATGTGAATCTACAACACAGCCTGAATCATGAGAGAGATACTAACCTTTACACTCACAGAACAGTGTCCATAGCATACCAGCATGGTCCCCGCCCTTACAATCTGAAAGGGCAATGCCTATCCCACATACCCTTTTATAGCACTGACCTGAAATCACAGTGAGAACTGCAATCAGTACACAACTGGCTGTATGCAATTAGCAAATGCTGGCTTACAATTGGTGCAGAGGCCATCACATGGACCTATGCAGATACCTACAAAAGCATCCAGTACTAACACTCCACACATGCAATACATTCATTGCAGTGTCTGGAAGCAGACAGAGGGAGAGAGAAAAATGAGAGAGAGAGAGAAAAAAAAAAAAAAAAACCTACACACTGTGACTCTGTGACTCTAAGCTGTCAGCAGTGACAGTAGCAGCAGCAATCAGGATCAGTGGTAATGCAACCAGCTGCGACAAACACAGGTAATGCAAAGTAGCAGGTTAATAGTGTGCATACTGTGAACCCTCCAAATGTGTCATAGGTCTGTATCTATAGGTATGTCCATGTGATATGTTGTGTGTACGTAGTTCCACCAAAAGTGGATGACCATGCATTACATGTCAATCAGTCTTAGGCCATGATCCTGGCAGCAGTTGTCTGTGCGTTGCCCTCAGCAATGGCTGTAGTGACTGCTTTGAAAGGTCAGCCAGGTTCAAAAGGCAGGATCAGCCCATCACAAAGGCACACTGGCTGGGAACAAGTGTCTGCAGGTACCCGATATCACTGCATATGCATCCCATACTGCATAATTCCATAGCTTAGCAGACCAGGCCGGTTATGCATATGATGTGGTAGTTCCCAGGGTCAGTCGAGGTGCCTCCTTAGTGGTGTGGGACCACTGTCGCTGTATGCCACTGTCCAGGTACATATTCTTTAGTACGGCCAAGATAAATTATCAGTGTTATATGCGGTTGTATGTCCTCTTGGAGTGCAGGTAGCACACATCCAGGGATACCATGAGGTCACAGTGATGCTGTGTGTTCTGCTCTGCTGAGGGCGGCCCTCACCTGGACATGTGAGATGATAGGGAGGTTACATACAGCTGTGATAAATATTTCAACTAGTGGGGGAGAAGGAGGGGGGATACGTGCACCAAACCTGTCTGCAAGACTGTTGCCAATATCCGTGTGTTTGGTGAATGTTAAGTAGGTGTGTATTAACACAGAGCATATCTGAGGCATTTGGTCCATATGTGTAACATAACTGAAGAAGGCCTTGTGGTCATCCATAGTGTTTGTGGCCATTTCCCTCCCAGAGTAGGCCGTGGCCGTTGTTATGATGGACCATAGCATAGTACCAGTGCTGACCACAGATGCCTTCCCTTAATGTGAATGTGCTCTGTCCTGCAGTAGCCTCCTGCTATTGTTATACAATCTGCCTCTGTCTGGGGTCCACCGGACAGGATGCCTAACCTTTGTGCATAGGGTCTGGGTTAGAAATGTGTGTGCAAGTTCCATGCAATCTGTGGCATGTCTGTGGTAAGCATTTGCAAAGGGGTCAGCAGTGTGGTTTGTGGCTTCCACTGGCCCAGTGTGCTGCATGGATACTATCTCAGTCCCAATAAGTGAATAACTGTCTAATCACATACATATCAAAGTAGTCTACTGTGCTGGTGGTGGTGGTGGGATATGTATATCCAGGCCGAGTAACTTGTGTCCACATCACACTAGTGGATGGCATCCCACATACAGTACCTTGGGATGAACCCCCAGAGCGAGGTTGTGCATTGGACCTGTCAGTGTGTGCTGACCGATGGGGCATGCTACTATGTTGTGTGGAATGTGGCAGGTATTGTTGCACAGGTGTTGGCTGAGCACTGATATCTGGCCATGTACCTGTGTATCCACCACGACACACACACATGCAACATATGGGAGTAGTAGTATATCACTACACATGAGTATCATGTATATTATGTGTGCTATATATTGCTGACATAGTCTGCTGATATCCTGTTTGTGTTCTCTTCCAGGGAGATGGCGCTTCAGCATAATCCCACCTACTCTGCAGCGGAAGATGAGGAGATCCACCAGAGCCTGGTGCGGGAGTATGACATCCTGTTTTCCCGCACCAGTCAGAATCAGCAGGAGAGGGCTGCACTGTGGCAAGACCTTGTCCGTAGGGTAAATGATATTGGCACGCATAATAGGACATATGAGCAGGTACGACATCACTGCAGTGATTTAATCTGAAGTGTCCGTCAACGTGCATCAGATATCCACAGGCAACAGGTTGCCACAGGAGGTGGGGTGGCCACACATCCCCCCTCACCAGACTGGAAGGGCTACTCCTAAGTGTTGTGGCTCCAGCCCCGGAACAGCAACAGCAGTACACCTGAATCATGATGGAGGCTGGATCCACACAGCAGCATGACATGGAGCATGCAGGTAATATGCCATATGTACACTTGACTGTTCTGTACACTGTTAGTTTATGCATGTGTAAGGTGTGTCTGTGGTATGTATCTGTCATCATAGTATGTAATTGTGCATGTATGATACTGGCAATATCAGCAGCTGATGTGTGAAAGGCAATTGGTGTACTACTGCACTGTATCATATGCAATATCAATGGCACAGTTGTGCCCACTGACATTAATCTCATCATTTCTGCAGGTCCCTCCAGGGTTACAGCAAGGCAGGCCATCCATGCTGGTGAGTGTGTTTAACATAACCTATAATAGTCCTGATAATGCTAGTAACAGTAGTGTAACTCAGTAGTGCTCTGTGTGTATACTGCGGGGTGTGCATGTGTGCATGTGTGCAGGTGTGCCTGTGCCCATGTGTGCATGTGTGCATGTGTGCAGGTGTGCCTGTGTCCACGTGTGCATGTGTGCATGTGTGCATGTGTGCATGTGTGCCTGTGTCCACGTGTGCATGTGTGCATGTGTGCCTGTGTCCACGTGTGCATGTGTGCATGTGTACACATGACCACGTGTGCATGTGTGCATGTGTGCATGTGTGCATGTGTCCATGTGTGCATGTGACCATGTGTGCATGTGTGCATGTGTGCATGTGTGCATGTGCATGTGTCCACGTGTGCATGTGTGCATGTGTCCACGTGTGCATGTGTCCACGTGTGCATGTCTGCATGTGTGCATGTGTGCCTGTGTGCATGTGTGCATGTGTGCCTGTGTGCATGTGTCCACGTGTGCATGTCTGCATGTGTGCCTGTGTCCATGTGTGCATGTGTGCCTGTGTCCATGTGTGCATGTGTCCATGTGTGCATGTGTGCATGTGTGCAGAAGTGCATCACTGGTAACAATGTCTGGAGACTGTAAACTGTGTTTCCTGTCTTCCTCCCACAGGTTCTGGTGCTGCTCTGGTGACCTGCAGCAGGGAACCTGAATCTTGTGCCACGGGTACTGGTAATGATGATATTTGTGTAATGGTACAGGAAGGTGTGTCAGGGTCTGCCATTGGTCAGCCAATTGACAGTACACAGCTGTCAACCCCATCATTGTGCACAGTCATCCTGCCAGTACATCCTTTGTCAGCATTGTCCCTAGGTGATGGACAGGATACAGTGGGAATAGACCAGGGTAATGTGGTACCTGTGGCACATGCATCCCCACACAGCAGCCATGGGCAGGGTCCTCCGATGGTACCACACAGACAGTTGCCCATGGGTTTTGGTGGGAGCATCCATGGGCATACTGCCTCTGGCCGACGTGCCCAAAGAGGTCTGTCAACCTCAGCTATGTTTCGGACTGTCATGCAGGCACAGTCGCGTATGGAAAGGTACACCAGACAGGGTCTGAGGGAGCTGAGAGCATGTCGCACAGCCATGACAGACAGTATGCGTGACATTGCGGATGCTATCCGTAATTTCACCGATGTCATAGACAGACGTTGTGGGGACATATTACAGCAGTTCCACAACCAAATGTCCATGAGCCAGGGCAATGATGGGCGTTTGCAGCATCGACGTGGCCGTATGCTGGCAACAGCAGCAGCTGGCAGTCATCGCGGACGACAACAGGCTCATGCACACCCCCATAGTGCCAGCAGCAGCCCCAGCAATGCTGGGTCTGTGCTGTCATCGGAACGCTCCAGGAGACCACGTGCACGTGGTTCTGGACAGTCCCAACAGGGACCTGTGTCCAGTCAACACACTCCCGCTTCTGATGACAGTACCCAGTCTGGCTTAGTACTGGATACAGTCCATAGCACTCCTGCCAGGCACAGGTACCGTGTCCGTGCCCACAGACACTGATCTGTATGACCTGCCAGGTGCAGTCTGTGGCTGTCCACAAACTCCTGTATATGGTAGCCATGAGGTGGAACTGTGTGCGTGCATACACACATGCGAAATGTTAACACCTAGGGTGACCACATACACGCACACACTGCACCAACACTGCCCCACCCTGTACTGCTGCCCCTCACCAACACACATACACACAAATGTCAATTGGTGGTATCAGTGGCTGACTCAGGCATACCTAATTCACACCCTGTGCATATGATGACACTGTGCCACCTCCTGCAATCTCCAACATCATTGCGGGAACAGGTAAACATGTTGCTGATGCACAGGGTGACTACATAGAAGTGTATTAGTAGTATCATGTTGGTAACAGTACAGTGCGCTGCTATGACTGTGTGTATATCCCAGCATGCCTGCTGCAGTAACTGTATGAATGTCCTGAATTGTTATCTGCACCCATAGTACATACCAAAGTGTAACAGCTGCACATAATTGCATGCCGGTGGTAAGGTTGTCAACAGATAGCCGCATACATGGGTAGCACAGGGGGGAAGCTAACGCAAGTAGTGATATGCAATGGTGGACATGTACAGTAATGGTGTCAAGTTGCCCACAATGACTATGCAATGTGGATGTTCGCATGTAGATATGTGTGCAGTACCAATGTAATCCAAATCACAAATAACTATGACATAATATCAGTTCTACCATGGGCATCTGCACTGTGTATTCCTGGATACATGTTGATAGTGCCTACATATTTGCATTGTTACTTACTGTTATTGTTACCCCTTCTTTGTTGTACAATGCACTACATCCAGTCCTGCTTACTGTAGCTTTGTTTGCATGCATGTTCGCTTGGGGTTCCCTGGAACACTGCTTACACCTGCAATGCAGAGTTACAGTGCTTCTGTAGACTCCTAGTGACATCTGCATAGTGTACGATACGTATGTCAACTTTACACATGACAGAACGTCACTGTCTGTCCTGTATGCATGTACGTTGCCTGTGACACATTGCACATGTCTTACCTGGCATTTACCCATGTGTGCAGTCATATATGCCAGTGCTATGAAACAGTAGCAGTACACCCACACATACACACCTTCAGTATGTTGTTCCCCATTGGCCCTATGTGTTGGTACTCACCATGGCAATCACACTACTAGGGTAGCATGTGCAAAGGTAGCCTGTGAATCACCTCTATGGTCAAGTTGTGGTTTATGTGAGTCATGTGGCAATGTCACAGCTGCCACATGTATGCAGTCAGCCATCACCCTTGGCCAGGAACATACAACACATGTGTGGGATGCCACCACACAGCCAATCTGGGGACTGAGCTCTCTGAACCCAGTAATGCCATACCCTGTCAGGTGGCATGTCATATATACTGCATCCTGGACAAACTTCAACCCCAATCCCTGCTGCTACTATTGATAAAACCCCTGAAGATGTTTCTGATAGTTTTGACCAATTCTTTACTGAGACATTTCTAACCCTAGCTAGCCATCTACCTCCTAGCTCCCCTGGTCCTGAAAGTAGCACCCCTAGAAACCTACTTGTGTTCAGCTGCCAACCAGTCACCACTTCACTTCTCCGCACCTTGGTTGAAAAAGTGAAACCCACTACACTTTCTGCTGATCAACTCCCTGCCGAGTACCTACAAAAATCAGATGATGTTATTGCTTACCCCGTCTCAAAACTAATCAAACGAACCATGGTAGAATCTAAATTTCCCACCATCTGGAAAATATCCTATGTAATCCCACTTCACAAAGGAGGCAGCTCTACTGAATTCTCCAATTATAGGCCAATAGCTATACTCTCTCCACTTGCAAAGATTATGGAAACTTTATTCATAGACAATTCATGCACCACCTAATCCAAAATCGCCTTATGGCAGACACTCAGCATGGCTTCCGTCCTCATCACAGCACTACTTCAGGCCTCCTAGCCTTTACTAACACCATAAACCATACTTGCAACACTAATTATATATCCTCAGCCCTCTTTTGGATCTTTCCAAGGCATACGATATGGTTGATCACCAACTTGTAATCCACACCCTGCAAACATTCTGTCTAGATACTGGAGCCTTCCAATGGTTTCAATCCTACCTGCATGGTCGACAGCAGGCTGGCCTCTGGCAGAACAAACTCTCTAACCTTCTACCTAACACCCTCAGAGTACCACAAGGCTCTATACTAGGGCCCTTGCTGTTCTCCATCTTCATTAATGACCTTTATACTGTCATCCCAAAAGTCAGCTGTATCCAATATGCTGAAGACTCTACTCTGATCTGCTCAGCCACATCTCCAGTAGAGTTATGGTCAGCTACCCAGACCACCTTTAATACAATAGAAAACTGGCTTTCTGAACATCATCTGATCCTAAATCCCAAATAAACTAAACTGCTGTTATTTCACCAACACGTAGGTCTACCGCTTTCACCTTTACCATAACATCAACTGATGGCACAATAATCTCCCTGACCCATCTACTAAACTATTAGGTGTCATCATAGAGAATAATCACAAATGTGACCTACATGTTAACCAAATTATCAAAGCCATCAATAAAAACTAGGGTCACTTTACAGAATAAAAGCCTTCCTAACCCCTCCAGCTAAAGGTGCCATAGCTCGCTCACACCTTCTTTCAACCCTTCTGTATGCATCCCTCTACTCTCGAATATGAACAAGACTGTCCTTAACAAACACTCAATTTGCTACAACCACATTGCCAGGTTTGCCATTGGGCTGCCTTTTAGGACACATCATTGCATCAATCTAAATCAGCTTGGTTGGCTTGAACTACCCAGCCTAATACAGTATAACCAACTGATTATGGCCTATAAAATCCTCTATAATCCGGACAATACTCCTGCACTTAAAAATATTATCACCCCCTATAACAATCCTAGACCGCTTCGATCCTCTAACAAACTACTAATTCAGACTAGCAAATTTAATAACACAGCCGATGATTCTCTCTTTGCAAACTCTGTAAGTAGATCCTGGAACTCACTTCCAGCTGATATTACCTTACTTTCCACCTTAGGTCAATTTAACACTAAACTCAAACAACATTTGTCACTTAACTGGCTATGTCAATGTATCAAGCCTGGCTAACTCGAATGTGTAAAATCTGTTAACCAGTTTACTGTGTAATTTAATTTAATCCTGACTTGTGCTCAGGACTAACATTAACCTGTGGAACATGTTTAACTTGCTTACTTATGTAATCTCTGTAAATAATCTGTTTGTAATATGTAATGCTGGTATTATGTAATGCTGTATCTGCTTACCCTTGTAGCTTTTCTCCCCGGGCCTCCCCTGAAATGGACATGCATCCAGTCGGACTATCCCAGTCAACAAATGTAGGATAAATAAATAAATAAATAAAATATATTACAGTGACTACAATACAAGTCAGACATTAACACGCACTGACAGCATGCTGAACACACTGGGGCATACGTGGGGACTCAGAATAGCATCCTGCCTGAGCATCACACACCTCCGCAGCTGGCACACAGGCATATGTTCCGTCGGAACAGAACACATGCCACACATGACACACACATCCCCTGTGCCACACACTCACAGCCTGTAGGGCTACACAACACACCTGCTACAGACGTGTCAGGTACCTGTCTTGGGTGCTGCACTGGGGTCCCGCTCAACAGGCTGTATCTGGTGAAGGTCACAGTGATATGCCTCAGGGGCACTATGGTCCACCACAGAACACATGCATACAGGTCAGTCAGAGGCATGGACACATATGACTCACTAATTGACCATGCCAGTATGGCTGACCTGAGACATACCTCCCTAGACTACATGATAGGGAACATAGAATGGATCTCTCAGCATGTGGCACAGGCCAGTATGAGTCTGATCTTGGTTGCCAACATACCCTCACCAGGTATGCTACCACTATATGTGGGAAGGGTGTTGTATGTCTACATTATGCTCAGTCTCCAATGTCATTCATAGGGTATCCACTGGCTGTCAATGTGTGCTTACATGCTAGGGAAGCCACAATGATGTGCAAGGGTCATCTTGCACGTGACACCCATGGCCCGATGTATAATGGCAAAGCTCCTTGGTACACACATACTGCCTTATGCTGCAGGACACGGTTTACATAGCCACCTCCGTGGGTATCACACAGGTTAGGACACTAACAGTGCTGCTACACAACAACAGCAGTGTACACCGGAAGATGCATGCACCGGACACTGTCCTCAGCACAGTGAACTGCAATGTCTGTGCAGTACCAGATTCCTGATTCATGGCTCACAGGTGTTACCCATCACTGACAGGTTATGCCCCATACCATGCCTGTCGTCCCCTACACATGTAACACACATGGACAGGGGGGTGGTATCCCAAGGTACCACAGATACACACACCTCCAGGTTGTTGGCACAGCACAAAGCATCAGAGCCTAATCATGTGCAGCTCACAGTGTGTCGGACTGCCATCTGGTTCATAGCCTGGCACACACAACCCTCCCATACACAGGAAGACCACCTATCCTCCATAACAACACTGGCAATATGACAGTCTCAAGAACTGTGTTTATATGGCTGGACTGCATCCAGCCAAATATTGTGCGTGAGCATTACTGTAGCTACAACACACTAGTTGAAGGGTTCACAGCATTTGATCACTGAATTGCAGTGGAATGACATGTTACCACTACCACAACAGGTGGGAACATGCAGCACCTGTACATCGACTACATGTACACTATATGGCCCAGACCAGATGTGTATCCCCTGCTGTAGGGATTTTACCATAAACACCCACACTGTGTAGACACATACCGCATGCGGACCCTGCACAGTAAGACACAGTCATATTGGTATACATTGCAAATACCATTTATCCACTCGAGGCATGTGTCAGACATGGTAACTATTGCAGGTCACGGGTATTTATGTGTATGTGTCACACACATATATCATGTGTGCAATGCCATTGCTGGTTTAGGCAATGGCATGCATTGTTATATACAAAGACCCACACAAGGTCATACTGTGTGACACAACCACACGTGGCAGTTGTGGGCTACCAAAACATACCTATCTGTACTCTGACAATGGTAATAGACACAGTAGCAGAGCGCACTATTGGCATTACTAGCCAACTAGCCCTGTTTGGCTGTGCTGATAGTGTGGTGACATCCCCTGTGTTTACTGGGGGAATATGCAGCATCTGGTGTATTGTAGTATTTGCCAAAAGGATCTGTTTTCTCACACTTGCATTTACACACACCCTAGTACCCCCACACACACACTTGCCATTTGCATGATTCATTCCCCTACCTAACTCATGACACGTGAGAGAGACGCATTAGCAAAGTGCACTATTCGGATTACTAGGTAGTTCCTCTTCTCTGCCTGTACATATAGGGTGCTGACAACATCAGTATTTTGAAAGGGTAATGTGCATCAGGTAGTGTGATCTCCTGATTGCCAAAACGAACATGATTTTCATACGGAAATGCGCACACACAAACTCCCCACATCCAAACACACACACACACTTGCAGGTTTCAAACCCCTACCTAAATACGTTATAGCACTTGAGAGTGACGCTGTAGCAGGTTGCGCTATTCTGAGTACGGGCAGCTGTCTCTTCTCAAGCTGTATGTATAGGGTGCTGTCATCATCACTGTTTGGAAAGGGTAATGTGCATCATGTAGTGTGATATCCTGATTTCAAAAAAGCACACGTTTTTTATACAGAATACGCACACACAGAGTCCTCACATCCAAACACACACACATGCCATTTACAGGTTTCAAACTCCTTCCTAACTATATTATGACACTCGGGAGAGACGCATTAGCAGGGTATGCTATTTGCATTACTGGGAGGCTTCCCTTCTCCTGCTGTACTTATAGGGTGCTGACATCATCAGTGTTTAGAAAGGGTAATGTGCATCCTGTAGTGTGTTCTCCCAGTTGCCAAAAGGCACATTTCCCTCACACAAAATTGCACACACACTAACCCCCCTCATTTGCCATTTGCAGGATTCAAACCACTACCTAATTATTTTATGACACTCGAGACAGACACATTAGCAGAGCACACTGTTCGCATTACTGGGAGGCTTCCCTTCTCCTGCTGTACTTATAGGGTGCTGACATCATCAGTGTTTAGAAAGGGGAATGTGCATCCTGTAGTGTGTTCTCCCAGTTGCCAAAAGGCACATTTCCCTCACACAAAATTGCACACACACTAACCCCCTCATCCAAACACTCACACTTGCAGGATTCAAACCACTACCTAACTATGTAATGACACTCAAAATGGACGCATTAGCAGAGTGTGCTATTCACATTACTGGGAGGCTTCCCTTCTCCTGCTGTACTTATAGGGTGCTGACATCATCTGTGTTTAGAAAGGGGAATGTGCATCCTGTAGTGTGTTATCCCAGTTGCCAAAAGGGACATTTCCCTCACACAAAATTGCACACACACACACTAACCCCCCTCATCCAAACACACACACTTGCTATTTGCAAGATTTAAACCACTACCTAACTATGTTATGACACTCGAGACGGACGCATTAGCAGAGCGCACTATTGCATTACTGGGAGGTTTCTTTTCTCCTGCTGTACTTATAGGGTGCTGACATCATCCGAATGTGCATCCTGTAGTGTATTCTCCTAGTTGGCAAAAGGGATACTTCTTTCAAACAGTCTTGAACACACACTAACCCCCTCCACACACACTGAACATGTACAGGATTCAAACCTCTACCTAACTATGTTATGACACTCGAGAAGGATGCATTAGTAGAGCGCGCTATTCACATTACTGGGAGGTTTCCCTTCTCCTGCTGTACTTATAGGGTGCTGACATCATCAGTGTTTAGAAAAGGGAATGTGCATCCTGTAGTGTGTTTTCCCAGTTGCCAAAAGGGACATTTCCCTCTCACAGCCTTTCACACACACAAACCCCACACACACACTGAGCATTTGCAGGATTCGAACCCCTACCTAACTATATTATGACAGTTGAGGGAGACGCATTAGCAGAGCACACTATCCAAACTACTGGGCAGCTGCTCTGCACCTGTAGTATTTATAGGGTGCTGACATCTTTATTTCTACAGAGGTATGTACATGTAGTACTACCTGTCAGGTGGGGGATAGCATATATATGCATTTGCAGCCACCTACGTCAGGGTCAGAGATGCACATCGCACTGGCAGGTTATGTTCTATACCATGCTTTGGGACCACAGGACCTGTAACACACAACACAACCAGTCCAGAACACCACACCCACATCCAGGACACACACTTAGCTTCCCTGGGAACAGTGCCAGGATATGCAGGTGTTCACATACACCATTCCAGTTGTTAACATCAGGTACAGGCATATTATGTGTGAGAACTACTCAGGCCTCTACCACTTTACCCTACAGCCACTACAATTTGTGGATCCATGTGCTATGGCAGAACCACACACCACAGCCACATGGGGGAATACATATTGCACCTGTCCATCTGCAACGTGGGTACTCACTGTTCCACACCAGAGGTAGACCACCATTGTTGATATCTGACCATACCCACCTTTCCCTGGACATCCATATCCCATCTCCACCCCCAGGCAAGGTTGTCACTGCACACAAACTGTATTTAGCACAAGCAGACTCTACACTTGTGTAGACTGGGGTGGACGACTTCAGAGGACCCATGCTGGGGGACTATATTGGCCACTCAGCATAATCCTTGACAATTGCATTCTATGAGCATGTGTACGGTTTGCATTGGTCATGCTATCCCACATATACCCATGACTGCTCCACAACAAGACACCTGTCAGCTGTACACCAGCCATATATGCACCGTACAACAGACAGAGTGACCTAATACATTGCAGAACTGTAGCCCACAGAGGGAGGACATCTGTGAACAGTTCCGGCATGGCACTTCATTCACACATACTCATTACAACACAGTGTTGACAGTGGAATCGTCCAGAGAATGCAGATAGGGCTCCCCTCAGTTTGCTATTGACGGACACCTACTGTCAGAGATCCTCAGCAACCCTCTCACAGCACACACCGACAACATGGCTGTGGCTTAGCACATTCAATCCCTGGGACCTCCACGGTGCCCCTGCTTGACAGAGGCACAGCTCACTAGCCTCACATGTTGCCTTCTGTGACCTACTTTACAGTGGCACAGTAGCCTACTGTCCTGGGGATGCAGATGCCAAGCACACTCTGGCTGAGCTGTCATTCCCTAGGGCAACAAGCCTAGTATTGACCTCTACACCCATATGTTCAATTGTCAGATGCACAATATTTGTTGTGCTGTTCTACTGTTTGCAGGTCTTTATTGCCATAGCATTCCCTGTTCCTATGACCAATTTGTGTATCTGTGGAAGATGTTTGCATATGACGGCGATCCACTATATCACTTATGTCTCTGTAGTCATTTACTGTGTGCGCTGGGCTGATTGCTGTGTTGTGGTTGGTTCCTGGACTGACACGTACAAATACCAGATATGTGTGGCCAACTGCTAAACGGAGATATGGCCTAAGTGTGTGAGCATGCCCAGTTCAGCCTTTCCATGGCATGTTGTCTGACATATGCCTCATTTATCAAAGTGTGCGAGCATGCCCAGTGTGAGCTTTCTATATGTTGCACTCTGAAGTCCACCACATATTTGGGTGTGTGTGAACTTCAACAATATCTCACGTTTATGGTTGTGTGTTGGGTGTCATGTTGTGTACTAACTGGCCAACTGCTTCGTGTCTGCCACAACAGGGATTATACTGTGACTGCAGGGATTGCATGGGATACTTTGCAGACAGTTCTCAACATACTTTCATAATGACCTAACACTGTAGTACCGTATAGTGTACTGGTTCAGTACTTTCACTGTGGTGGACAGTATCCTGGGCTTTAGTCCTATAACTGCTTGACATCTTCATAGTGAGCACAACAGACTATGTAGGGGCCAGTTGTGCACATATGACCATGTTGCAATATGTTCAGATATGGACTACCTACACCAGGCTCGTCCAACATTGCTAGTGTATTCCACAACATGGGTGGACATTGGCAAACACTAGCGATGTTCCCTAGGCCATTTCTGATGCTAGTCACAGGGTGTGTTTGTCCTTCAACACACATTGTAACTGGAGTTTGCCATGACATATGTCATGGTTAGTATACTGTGCCTCCGTCTACCTCTGACATAACAGTGATACCCAGGGTTAGCCTAACATCTCCCATCCACTCATCAGGATTCCTCTTGAGGGGTGTCGATATGTGACTCTCTGGCTGACCTGTACCAGGAGTTTACTGAAGAGTGGGGGTGCCTTCTGTGTTATGGATCATTCTGTACAGCTTGTCCTATGTATGTCAGTGCTGGGGTTCAGGTCTCTCATGTGCATAGCTCACTGCCATTCAGATTGCACAAGGTGCAACATGTTCATTCATTCCAGGTTGGACATGACTTCATACATCAGGCACAGCTTTCCTGTAGCTGGGAAGTATGGCGGTGTGTGGGGCTGCAGTTTGTTTACTCAGGCAACACATGGCATCTGTTCATGCTCTTTGCTACTCCTGGTGGGGTACTGTTGTGGACTTTACAGTTGATGGAGGTGTCTGCTGCGGTATATCCCACAGGGGCTATTGTAGTCACTTGTGACGCTGATGGAGGATGACTGCAGAGCCACAGTAAGTTCCCCTTATCTACATCTGCCAACCTTCATGTTTGGGTGGGTATATAGTATATGTTTCTGCGAACACTACAGCCACATGTTTGTCCAGTGCAGGATATCTATCACCTTTTGTACCCAGGTCTCACATTACATGTTAGGAACCTCATGGGTTAACACCTGTGTGGCAATTTGTGGGCACTTACTGTATATCCACGGTGGTTGTCTATACACAGTTCTGCAATTAGCTTGCTGACATGGCTATGGCTACAGTTGTCTGTTTGTAGGTGGCCCTTTTGTGGGTTGCTTGTGTCAGCTGGGGGTCGGATATGGTGGGTTGTTTGTATGCAGAGGAGTACAAACAGCCCACCATATCCGACCCCCAGTTGTCTGTTTGTAGGTGGCCCTTTTGTGGGTTGCTTGTGTCAGCTGGGGGTCAGATATGGTGGGCTGTTTGTACTCCTCTGCATACATGTTCAGTCACAGTCCTTCCATGTTGGCCTATACCTATGGGACATATATACAGAACGGGGGGGGGGCAAGACCAGGCCTTGTGGGATGCCACTCATATCCGCTTTGTAGTCTGACATGGATGCAGCATGTCTGACCATGTCAGTTCTGTCCTTGGTCTGGTTTGCAACCCCTCTACTGACATAGGGGTATATATTTAAGCTGGTGAACATATCCATACTGCACTCATACGGTATTGTCTAGAAGCATGTGCACGGTCCAGCTACGCTGTGTGGACCACATAGCCCTCATCAATGACATTAATGACTGCTTCAAATGGGTCAGACATGTTTAGGGGCAGGTTCTGCAGTTATGACAGCCACACTGTGTAGGATCCAGTATCAGTAGGTCCACAATAGCCTTCGGTCTGCGGTACATACTGATCCTTTCCATAGCTGTGCAGAACAAGCTTGTCAGGATCCTGGGGTGGTAGTTTGGAGTATCCATTCAGGCAACACCTTTGTTGTGATGGACCACTGTTGTTGTACACTGCTCTTTGGGTACATATCCTGTGGTAAGGCTGACATTGGGCAGTAGTGTGATTTGGCATTCCATTATTCTTGGAGTCCATGTTGGCCTCAGCACAGGACACCATCATATACCTTTGGTGCTGTGTGTTCTGCTTTGAAGATGATGGCTGTTACCTCAGCATCTGCAATGTCAGGGGACCATCAGTCTGCTGGGATAGGTATTTTGCACTCTTGGGGGGGGGGTGTTTGCACTGCACCTGACAGGTTGTATGTTAGCAATATGTGTGTGTGTTTGGTATGTTGTTTGTAATATCTGTGTGATTCGGAGCATATCTGTGGATGCCCAACATGGTTCCTACCATCAGTTGGGTAACCCTTGTGGTTATCCTTAGTGTCCTGTACGTTTTGTATCTTCATAGGTTCATGGGTTCATACTAGGCTATACACCCTAGGCCATTAGTAAGCCTAGCCAGAGTGTGTGTGTCTTTCGCCACCCCTTGCTATATTCAATCATGGCCATTTATGAAGTTCTTCACTGTGCCTCTGTCTGGTCGTGACACAGTGAGGACCCCCAGTATACATGTACGGTCATCCATCCACTTGGCAATATTCCTGTTGAGGGGTGTCAGTGAGGGGCTCTGCCTACCATGGATTGGGATCCTGTTTCTGGGTGTGGGGAGCCTCTGGGTTATGTATCTGTCCCTCCAGCACATCTTATTTCATCATGTGTTGAGGCTGACATCTGTGACTCTCACAGCTCCAATGGCTTTGATTTCCTGTGGTGGAGCATGTCCATTACTCCTGTGTTGGACATGGCCTTGTACAACAGACATACAATGCCTCTGTGTAGGCAGTCTTTGACTGCAGTCAGCTGGGGTGTCTACAGCCAGGCAGCATATGACATATATTTCACACCCTTTATCCTGTTGGTGGGGTAACTATGAGGTTTTCTGAACCGCTGCAGGTGTCACGTATGCTGAACCGCTGCAGGTGTCACGTATGGTACATGCCATATGAGACAGACATTAGACCCTCTTAGACTGACAGCTGTAACTGTGCCAGCTGTTAAACATGAGTATTCTGTGTTTGTACTGTGGCATCATTCTTGGTGAGGGTTGGATGCTGCACACAGCCAGTGTCATACCGGCCTGGGGTACATACTCAGAGGGACCATCCATGTCTCTTTTCATGTTGATCAGGGAGGTACATCTCAGGTAATTCACACAAGCATGGACATTGAGTGCATCATATTTCTGCTTGCTTTGGGGTGACCTGCGTACTTGTGTTATGTGGCATTTTGTGGCAGCCTATAGGCAGCTTACTCTACCCTTTCCCTTGTTCAGTCTGGTGAGTGGGACAGCAGTGTGTCTGCCTATACAGACACCTATTACGACTGTATCAGGCATGTTGTTTCTCCTTCTGGCCTGTGACTGTTTGGCACACCAGCTTTGTGTACTATTCATTGCATGTGCTATGTTTGAAGGTTGTGGTTGCTTGTGATCTGCTTTGAAGGCTTCTGTTCGTGTGGTGTGTTTGTAATTAAGGCCTCTGGGAATATTTGTCTGTGTTTATGTGTTTGGTTTACAGTTGTTTTAGGTCTATGTGGGACTGGGTTTGTGGTGTATGTGGTTACCTTCTCCTCCTGACTAGTTTTGACAGTACTGAGTTGGTGGAGATCAACCTCTGGTTTGGATACATGGATGCATCTATCACATATATTTGTATTTATTGGGGGGTGTTGTGGTTGTCTGTGTACTTGGGACTGGTGTCACATTGCCTCTGGATTCACAGATTCTACTTGTTGTGGCTGGACTTAGTGAATTGTATGCGTGGACATATGTTATTGCCATACTACTGGTCAGTGATTACTTCCCTTTTTATGTTTGCTCTATCATGTGGTAGCTTCCTCATTCTCTTGCATGGTTTGGTAATGGCTGGAGTCCAGCATGCCAGATGCCTGCATGTATGGCATTGTGTGTTGTTGTTATTTGTGATTGCATACTCCAAGCATTCCTGGCTGTGTTCATGGAATGCCTGTATAACATGTTTTGTGGTGTGTCCCATATTCTGCACTTGCACAGGGCCTTTTGTGGATTCAACATCGGTTTTGAGGGCTGCAACCTATGCTTTACACATGTTTTTCACTGTGGTATTCTGGCCAGGGACTGGGGTCAGGATGTGTATATCCAGTGTGATTACTCTATGGTCTGGTCTTACCAGTGAGGGGTACACTTCTCATCTTGCCATCCAGTACACATGTTGCTGATTATCACATCCAGTATGCTTACCCCTCTTGTGGGAGTGGTACATTGTTCCTGGGCATTTTGGTTTATGGATTCTGGGAAATTTTCTCCTACTGTGTTGGTGCTAGTATAATGCTCCCAGTGTATGTCTGGGTATTTTCAGTCAAGCAATATAATGTGGTTTGGGGGGCTTGATATATTCATGTATTCCGACATAGGCCAGGTGCAGTTCCTGGTATTAGGACAGTAGCCTGCAGCAGGCTATATACTGGGAGGCGGTTTTAGCCATTGGTATTTGACCATGGCTAATCCATGCTGCTTCTTGTTGTGGTACCAACATGGGGGTGTGGTTATCCTTGCCATTTCTTGCTAGTCACCCTCCTTTTGTAGCTTGTTCCATGTTTTGTGGCTGTACAGCACAGTATGAGGTGTGACCTGGTAGTGTTAGGGTGCTGATGTGAGCCTTGACCCAGTTCTCTATTACAGGACTGGTATCTACATTCTCCATACTGTGTGCGTTTACACTGCACACATCTTGCTGTTTAGACATCTGTTATTGGGTAGCATTACATCTAGGTTCCTATCCCTTGTAGAACCTATGAAGGTGGGTTTGTGTTGTGAGACTTACCTATTCAGGGCATGCTGTGGGTACTGACAGCCTTTGCCAGTATCCATGGGGCATGGCATGATAGGTGCACGCCACCCCTAGCAGGTGGTGCATCATGTCCTGCTTCGCATGTCTTCCCAGCCTGAAACACATTGGCTCCCCTTTGACTAACTGCATTACTTCAGCCAGTTATTGCACTTGATCATCCCATCGTCATTTTGTAGCTTCATGCTTGGTGAGGGTGGATGTTAGTCAGGGTGCTCATGTGTGCATATAGTACATGGTGTTACATTACTTAACACATGGCATTCATGCCTCAGGTGGTGCTGCAGGGCTGCCTCTGTCGGATGCGCATATTACACTTCCCTGTACATGTTTGTGAGCAGGTCATGTCATTTTAGGCATCCATGTTATTATTTGAGTGAGTCAGAGGGGATATCATTCCCAGGGTTCCTACTGAGCCAGTGTATGTGCTATGCGTTGCCTCTTTGCCAAGGCCAGGGAATACTGGGCATGCCTCCTTCTGCCTATTGGGGCAGGCTCAGATTGTTCCTCCTCCGAGTCACGCTCTGCCTGTGATGGCCTTGGCAATGGTGGGGGGCTGTTTGGCCCGGCCCTATGCTGGTCCTGCTGCAGCTGTTTTTGCAAGATCATATTATGTAGCATAGCACATACCATGACAATTTGGGTACATGTAGTTGGTGTGTACTGCAAGGCTCCACCAGATGTGTCAAGACACTGGAACCGTGACTTGAGCAGCCCAAACACACGCTCTATTACATTACGTGTTTGTGCGTGTGCCTCATTATGGCGTTCCTGATCAGGTGTGTGTGCGTTTCTGATATGTGTCATCAGCCACGGCTCCAGTGCATAACCTGCATCCCCCACTAGGTGTCCGTGTGGGATGTCCCCATTGGCAAATGTCTGGTACAGCTGCGTCAAATGCCAGATGTGGGAATCGTGGTAACTCCCAGGGCAGCCAGCACACACATTCATTATTATGCCCTGGGCATCACACACGCCCTGGCAATTGATGGAGGGGAAGCCCTTGCGGTTAATGTAGGCCCTACCCCGCTCACCGGCTGGTGCTTTGATGCATATGTGCGTGCAGTCTATTGCACCCACTACCGCAGGGTATTCCGCTATTTGCTGGAAGAGACGCATATTGCTGGCCAATACCTCACGGGCATTGGGGAAATATACATGATCACCGACATGTGCTGACATGGCATCCAGGAACTGGTGCAGTACCCTGGAGCTGATGCCTGTGATATCCCCATCATATCGCCAGTTGGTCTCTGGAAGGTACCTGTTGCCAGTATTCTTAGGCCAACACATACCTTGGTTTCCACTGGGATGGGTTCCCCTCTGTTGGTTCTGTGTGTGAGGCATGGCTTGCACAGCTCAACAATTTGCTGCAGGAGCTCTCTGTCCACTCTATAGCACTCTACTATCTCCAGCTCATGTAACCCATGGTAGGTAACCCTGGGCCTATACACTCTTCTCCGTCTCCTCACTGTGGGTTGTCTGGCACCATCTGCATTGTCACCACCCTCAGCAAGTCGCCTATGTCTCATTATGACAGCTATGGCAGCCCCTAACATTTCTGCTCTGAGTTAAGCTTTTTCAGTTTTCACTTCTATTAGCTTACTCCTGTCTTGCAGTGTCTCTTAAGAGAAACATCCTGCACTACTGTTTGCAGAGTTTTAAGTGCTGGGCTGGGCTACTATTCTGCCTGTGTAATTGCCTGCTTCTAATTGTTTTCACCTGCTAGCTTCAGCAGTTATCCCTGCTAGCTTCCTATTAATTCTGTTGCTTCCTTTTTCCTCTCTGTTTCCTCAGGGGGGAGCAACGTGCATACCATCAGAAACACGCTCACAGTGGCTTACACGCGCGCACACATGCTTACACGGTTCAGAATCTACTTATTCGGGTTAAAACGGGCGTACACCCGCACAAACACTGTTACACGTCTGCCAACAGCCTCCAACATACTCAGCCTGCCCTACACGCGTGCACACCAGTGCAAACAGTGTTAAACATCTCCCAACATGCTCCCACATGCTCAGTCTGCCTTACACGCATGCACACTGCCCTACTCGCGCTTCATGGTGAGCACATGTGCGCATGCATGCCCAGCAAGAAACTTTGGTGTAAGTAACAGTGTACACCTTCCATTTCTTGACTTTCCATGACTTATCTAGTGGCACACCTCTTTCCATGATCTGTGGCTGTCATCTGTCATATTACACTGGCCTCCAATGAACTGCATTTCTTTCTACCATTCCCCCCTGTGATGTCACCTATCTCCTACTCTATTCCTCCCCCTTATGTATCTCTTACACTACTCAGACTGTGCTCATTTGCTATGTGACTGTGAGATTCAGTATCCTAACCCTCATTTACATGAGATTGCCTACTAATGCTTAGTTACATGTCTTAGACTCAGCTTCCCCCCTTAGCAACCACTACACGGTGGCCATGTTGTTTTGGTCTGCTGGTCCCTGCATTGTCATTCCATGTATTGCATGAAACCCACATTTGTGGGTTTATAACCTTCTTTTTTATGATTTTATACAGCGCAGCCCATTTGCACAGGGCTGCGCTGGGTTTAAACATCGGCGATCGCCGAAAAAAAATATATATATTTTTAATATTTTGGCATCAGGTTATATTGCCAATGGCCACATATTTGGCCATTGGCATGCTGCCTGAGTCATATGCACCCTTTTTTTGGAGCTGACATGGCTCCTTTGTGGAAGCAGAAACGTACTCAGTTGTCAACTGAGTACATTTCTGCAGCTAAAACTTCTCTTACATGGACTGGTTTCTGCTTCATGGCTCGCTAATATACCTCATTTGCATACCTTTCGGCTGCAAGTGTGGTATTTAGCATGTCCACGCCCAGTCCGTGTAAGAGACGTTTTAGCTGGTCTCTTACACGGAGTTTAGGGCTGTTCCTGGATCACGAGGCTTGCATGGAGTGCTGCACGTCTCTTACACTCCGTGCAAGCCTTCGTGAATCCTGCCCCATGTCTTAACATTCATTTATATGTTTTAAGTCAGTCATAACAAGCATGTCCAGGAAGAGAACAACTATTTGCACAGAAGCATGTATTTTGACAGCAGATCAGGACTGCCAGTCAGTATACTATTTACATTCTGCCAGGGAAGTCTTAAAAATAAATGAAGGCACATTTCCCATTTAATCTGCCCAGATTTTGCAAATCATTACCCTAACTCCCATTCCCTTGTGGCAGCCTTGGCATGCTCATCCTCCTGACTGAGCAGACCACCTCTTATGTAGCACAGAAATAGCTGGGCCTGTATGTTGCATATTACTATGAGCCTTTAGGCTGCTTTTCTACCTCCAAAATGGGTGAGATGACATTACAGTCACACCTATCCTCCTGCTGCACCAGTTCAGCACCAATGCCACTAATCAAATACAGGTCATCTGGGGTACAGTAAAGGCTTTATCCCTCTGCACCATGAGGCCGTTGGCTTGTAATTATTCATGCTGAGAAATCAATGAGTTTTATTGAGTTGGTACAGAGTTTAGAGCAGTACATGCCAAGTGAGACATTATACTCAATGAAAGGGCAAACAAAGAATGAATAAACTGCAATCATGGCTTCTTTGGACACAGAGGAGATAGCCAAAATGGAAAAGGTGATAAGTTGTGTTAAGTAAAACAATTTTCTAATCACTGTTGAAACATGGTGATCAAAGGAAATCTCATTATCAACAGAAGTATCCAGATCTCTGCTGACTGTGTTTTAAGCAGTGTGCTGTTAATAGGGTATGAGGTGGAGTTGCTAAATTTTCCATAATAATAATAAGAATATTACATTCCTTATAGTTAAGGATGAGCTCACAGTTAACATGCAAGACACTGGTCTGATTTAGCCCTTGCTGGAGCTTAGACAACTACTCTCAGTTTGGAGTCATAAACAAATTTGGTCAACTACAGTTGCCACACACACACACACACACACACACACACACACACACACACACACACACACACACACACACACACACACGTACAGACACTGCATGCTTACTTACAGGCAAACTGTAGAAATGTCAATTCACCTGCAGCATGTATTTGGGGTTCTGTGAAAACCAGAGTACTTGAATAAAATCAGAAGGACATGCAGACTCCAGACCAAAGGAGCCACATCCAAGAACTCATCCAGGGAGACGAGCATTGTAAGATGACAACACTACTGACTGTACCACTGTACCAACATTGTGCTCCTTTCCCACACATGCTGCCCAGACAACCAGAGATGACCACTTAGTCTGTGCAATGCTGATGTTTGACTATGATGAAATGTGAAATAAATTATCATCAACATGTTGTTCTTATATGCACTTCAACCCCCCCCCCCCACACACACACACACACACACATACACATGCAAGCATAAACCATAGTAATGATCATTTTTACACTTATTTTAGTAAACACTGCTTCTGCTATGGTAGATCAGTGACTGCATCACAGTTGTCAAACAACCATAACATTGATAGCATCACAGTAATCAAACAACAGCAGGGGGTTATGTCACAGTAATAATATTATTCCTACACTGATTTGTTACATAAAAAATAAACTTCCCATATTTTAAACTTATGTTGTGAGATGCAGTGGAGTGCCTTCTCAAAAACTAGCTGTTCAGTGCTGCATGTTGTTTCTCCTCTCCTTTCTCTTTTCTGGGTGAATTAAAGTAAACAGTGCTACTGGCAACCAGCAGTATCCTTCAGGCCAGTGGTGGCTGGTGACTGCAAAGCAAAGGTGGGGAGCGGGGGGCTGCAGGAAGCAACTGAACGGGAGGATCTAACTAAAATGGAGCAGGGCTCTATTATGGCAGGATGGCAGGTCAAGAGCCATTACCATTACCAAACAAGAGGTGGCGTCATTCACGTTCGTCCACAGACTACCTTCGTACCCATTCTTTACAAGCTAGTTTATGGGACATCTGCTGCCTTGGTATACATATGTTTTTTGGTGCAATCAACAAGGACAGCCTCAGGTGAAATTTAGCACTAATCAAAGGACGCCAGTGCCCCCCCCCCCCCATTGTACAATGCCTCCCTGCACCTCATTAGTGCGTTTACCTTTCTCCCGCTAAACCTGGCCCCAATTCATCCGGTTAGATTGTTTCTTGTTTTTTTTCACACTTACTTATACCTTTTGCCTTTTTCCTTTAATCTTCTAGCCCATCTTAATCAAGATTCTGTACTAAGTGTGGAGGAAGTAACTGAACAAAGTCAGGTGTTCTAGATATTCTGAGGTGCATCTTACTGCTTTTTACAACCTTTTGATCCAAAGATGGCCTGAACAAAAATCATGAATAAGGAAAGAAATTCAGTCTGTTTTTCTTCCAAGGAAAACTAAGCTGTGGCTGAAGCTAAATGTTCAAAGCTAACAAGCCATTAGATGCCCTTACAAGATCACTCCTGTAGTATTACTGACTGATGGGATATCCTGCCAAGGACAGCCATGCATCCCTCCAGCATACCGAAGCCCAGGCACCTTCCTCCTGTATCATACATCCAATGTATGACCTCATCCCAAAGATGGGAGGTGCATAAGGGATGTATGAGCGCAACTTATCTCAGAACTTCGTTACTGACAGCCCAAAAGCAGAGCATTGCTTCATCTTCAGTCTGTGAGATGTGTGACTAGTACTTTCCCTAGACATATATAGGAGCTGGCTACAACTTGTAAGCATGGATGGCTTACTTAAAGTGTATATTGCCATCCACCATAAGCACAGTGGAAAATTAAAAGGCATTTTCTTGTATCAACAAACTTTACAGCGCAACAGAAAAGTTTTTAGCCATCTATAATAAATATAATTTCACCCAGTATTAAAGAGCATTAAACTGAGTAAGTAAAACTGTAAAGATTACAATGAAGAAGTGCAAGGCAAGCTATGAATTTATGGTCACCAGCACCACTACAGGCTATTGGAAGGTCTTCTGTAGCTATACTGGAAAACGTAGAAATAGCACAGATGACTGCAGTGAGCTTATATCTTATGGTTCTTCTTATTCTGACACTACAGCCATTGTCAACATCGTTGTTGACAAAATTAGCTCGAATTTCACTCTGCCTATTTTTTTCCTACTGTTCTCCACATAGGATTATAGGTTACTAGGTTAATGGCCCTTGGGCCCTTACAAGCCCAGCCAAGTTCTTATCCTTATTTCCACGATCAGCACCTATTGCTCCTGTCCAAGAGGGACTCGGGTCTAACCCCTAGTGTGAATTTATGGTCACCTATCCAATCGTCCAGACTGCATTTGAAGAGGGCCAATGAGGTGCTCTGTTTTGACATGAAGTTGAAGTCCAAATGTGTGGTAACCTCTGGGAGACAAATTTATCCCTGCAGCAGGTTTTATTAATGTCACATATCAGGTTAAGGTCTTTAGAGCAAGTAACCCATGTACCATTTGAATTTCTGTGTCATGAAATCAGAAGGCAACTGTGTGTGTGTGTGTGTGTGTGTGTGTGTGTGTGTGTGTGTGTGTGTGTGTGTGTGTGTGTGTGTGTGTGTGTGTGTGTGTGTGTGTGTGTGTGTGTGTGTGTGTGTGTGTGTGTGTGTGTGTGTGTGTGTGTGTGTGTGTGTGTGTGTGTGTGTGTGTGAGATAGATCTGCCTTCTTCACAGCAGTGCCAGTGTGTGTGTGTGTGTGTGTGTGTGTGTGTGTGTGTGTGTGTGTGTGTGTGTGTGTGTGTGTGTGTGTGTGTGTGTGTGTGTGTTTTTAAATCCCGAGTAGTGGAACAATTATGACATAAAAAGCATCACAGAGTAGCTAAGCCTTCAGTGTTTCATTAGTAGGGGACTCTGCCTGGAGCCCCACCTAGTCTAAAACCAACCCCCACTCAGAAGTGAGCACAGGAGGTCACTATAGTTATGTTGCGGGGTGGTGGCTTGAGATACTCTGGTCATTATTTCTTTAATTTTCCTCACAATCAGACTTCAGAGGTATGCACAGTTCATATAGCTTGTGTGTTGGCTGAGGACCATATGACTATTATTTCTTTAACTTTCCTCTGAATCAGAAGGTTGTACAAAACATCAGTATAGATTGCCTAGAAACAGTGTTCTTTCTAGCAGCAACAAATTGGAATGTATAACTGTGAGCGTTATTTTTTCACTTACAATTGAAACCAGATGTATATATAGGTGGCTATCTTCTAGGGGTAAGGGAAAGAAAGCATGTTGCTTATATACATCTGAGATTCAGTAGCTTAAAAGCTAGCAAATTTGCTTTGTGTGCAGATAATTGTGGGTTTGATTCTCACACCAGGTACTTTATTTGGGTTGGGGGTTGGTATAATGGGTGAGCTGCTTACCTTGCAGTCTCAAGGTACAAGGTTCGATTCTCATCTTTGAAAAGGAAATTGACTAGAGTTAAAATGGCTCACAACAGCAGGTAGCTTAGTACTTGCCTATGAACCAATGAGAAAAACAACTTCCAATACATTATTGTGCTCTATTTGCACTTTCACTTTAGTCCAACTCTAACACAAGGGGGGGATACATAATAATAACAGTTGATAGTAGGGTTTTGTGGGGTGGGGTTTTACACTTTTCAGCACACATCCAGATTTATTATCAGGAGCCATAGAAGTAATGTATTTCATTCTAAAACCAACAAAAGGACTTGGTCCAAATTGAACTCAGGAGGGTCTGTGTGATGGGAATGAAGAGGACAGAGGCGATGACGTGCGGAGTGAAGTTGAATGGCAATTTGTCCACAAGAATATTACCAATATCCTTGGGGTCAGAAAAAGACATACAGAGATAAGATCAATACAGAGTTCTACGGTTCTGCTATTCTTCATAATATAAGATGATCATGGCCTTATAGTTGCTTTTTTGAATCAGTTGCAATCATAACTGATAATCATAATCATAGGAAAATAGGAAGTTACTAGGCTAATGGCCCTAGGGCCCTTACAAGCCTAGCCCTTATTTCCATGATCAGCATCTATTGCCCCTGTCCAAGAGGGACAAATGTGGAACCCCTGGGGTGAATTTACGGTTATCTATCCAATCGTACAGATTGAGTTTGAAGAGGGTCATTGAGGTGCATTGTTTGACATGAAGTAGGTGTCTGTTCCAAACATGTGGTACCCTCTGGGAGAAAAAAATCTGTCCCTCCAGCAGGTTCTATTAATATCACATACCAGGTTAAGGTCTTTAGAGTGAGTAACCCGTGTACTATTTGACTTGCGAATATGCAACATTTCCAATAAAGCAGGGTCAGAGATCACCTTATATGCAAGGCAGAGATTGCCTGTGAGTACTCTGTATGAAACATAATAAATTGACAGATTTCAGACTATCCACATAGGACTGATGCTGAAGACCTTGAATTTTCCTTGTGAGGAAACTTTGTGGTCTCTCCAATTGCTGCAGGAGCTTGGAAAGGTACATACCAAAAGGGGTGCTTTACTCAATTATTGGCCTTATGAGGAACAACTACAGAGAGATTATAACTTCTTTTTTTCTGGTGGTAATGCCCTTACTTATGAGATGAGCAATACAGAATGCCCTTCTTATCACTGTGGAGACGTGATGATCAAAGATAAGGTTGTGTCAACCTGTGTGCCAGGTCTCTCATCACTGAGTGCATACTTAGGGTGCCGCTACTGATATGGTATTTAGCAGTAACATTGCTCTTACTAAATGGGATGATAATACATTTTTTTGCATTGAGTTTAAGACCGTGACTTTGGCACCAATCATTTGTTTGTGACCTCTCCCATTTTGAAGTCATCAGCAAACTTTGTCAGCCACATATCTTTGGAATGTGTTTCTCCAAAGTACAAGCAAAACCTAAACAGTAGAGGTCCCAGGACTGATCCCTGTGGAACACCACTGGTTACAGGTCTGCTGTTTGAGGTTGATTCCCCTATTTTGACTATACGTGTTCCATCAGTAAGACAGTTAGTGACCCATCTAACGATATAAGGGTTGATACTTAGCTGGGTGAGTTTGTCACTGATGCCTGAGTGGGGGATAGTATCAGAAGCCTTGGCTAAGTCTAGTTAGAGTGTATGCACAGATTTCCCTTCATCCAGGACCTTGGTGACTGTCTCAAAGAAGTCCACCAGGTTTCACAGGAATAATCTCCCTTTCACAAATCCAAACTGAGTAGGGTCACATGTTTGGAGATTACCTATATCTTTGTTGATAAGATCCATGATGGTTTGCTCCATGGCCTTGCAGATAAGGCTAGTCAGGTTAATAGGTCTACAGCTCCTGGGGTCAGTGGAAGCACCACCTTTGTGAAAGGGAATAACTATGGCAGTTTTTCATTCAGATGAGACAAAGCCAGTGCTTAGACTATTATTGAAAAGATTACCCAATGGTGTTGCTAATTCTTGTTGGAGCCCATGTAAGATGCAGCCTGAGATGTTATAAGGTCCCATAGATGCTGTGTTTTTGGCCTTAGACTGGGCTTTTATGACCTGCTCTTTAGAGATACAAGGTAGGGGACAAGTGGTAGGGATGTCATGAGGCATGTGTGGCAGGGGCAGGGGAGTGATGTTTTCACAGAACCTGTTGGCCAACAGGTTATCTATGTCCACAGGCTCAGTATATGTGATATCATTAACTACCAGTTTGGCACAAATCTGGGCCTTTCCTTTTAGGTTGTGGATGTAACTAAAGAACACTGTATGGTTCTGAGGAAGCTAATTTGGATTCATAGTTTGCTTTGGAGGACTTCACAAAAAGTCTTATTTGCTTGTTTAAGCTAAGGTGGGAGTGTTTCCAGTTTAGGTCTTGCTGTCTCTTACTCAGACAGCAATTTCTTCCTCTTATTGTAAAGTCTGTTAATGGCAGTTGTCCACCAGGCAGGAACTTGTTTTGATCCTATCAGGCATGGCTGAGTCAATGCAGTTATACAGGTGGTTGTCTAAAGCACTGGTGTAGAACTCAGCATAGTTGCCAGTTCTATCTGAGCAGGAGCTGCAGTGAAGCTATTTATACTGCCCCCCCCCCATTTTTTCTCTTCCTATTGTTGTCCTGGGTCAATTACTTAAAACTACTTTCTTTCAGTTGGAAAAGGTTTACCTATGTACCTGCAGCCCATACTTCAATTGCTTTTTTCCTATAGAAGTGGTGGTCCTTTTCACCACACTGTACTAAATTAGTAGCACAAAATTTGTAGTTATTAGAAAGGTACTGCACTACACTGACCTTGAATTGACTGAGCTTTGTTTCCCTGATTGCCTGATTGTTTTCTTAGCAGCTGCCCTAGTCCAGTTTTTCTGGCTCACAACCTTGTATTATTTTGTGTCTATCTCCCTCCCCCACCTTGAACCTGCACACCTCCCTCCCACTCCTGCTTAATTACAGAGGAATCAAAATACCTGATGTAGAAAGGCACCATCCTTTGACTTAGGTTTTTTGCATTTGCTTCATAGGAATCCCCAGCAGTGTACTTGCTTATACCATATTCCATTCTTTTTTAATTAGTACTTTATTGAGTCATAATTTATTGCATTTCCCTTTCTAAAACCCCTGCCATAACTACATTATTTTTCTACTTCTCAGTGAACTGCAGCTCCCCATTGGTGCATAAATAATAAAAAAAAAACAGAAAGGTAACATTCCAACCAAAATGCTAGGCTGCCCTATTTCTGTATTTGCTAATCTTCTCACTGATTTTTTTCTGTTTGGCAACTGCTACTCCTCCTGGAAGATGTAACCCACTCAGTTTGCCCTTTGAGCTTACTCCGCACCCCTACCCTGCCCCCAAATTCCACCCACCTCCACTACCTGTACTTTTATACATCCCCTGACTCCTCCCCACCCATCACCTCTCCAATCACAATACACCTAAGCCAAACCCCACCCACCTGTAGATCTATATCACCCCAAACATCCACCCCTCCTACAGTGCTCTACATAACATCTATCCCTATAACCCCATTTGCCCTTCTAATCTCTCTTTCTTCTCTTACCTATCTCACACTTTTTCCCAACTCCTGTCATAACTCTCACACACACTCCACTACGTCTTACCATCAACCTCACTTCCCATCCTACTCATCCATCTCACATGAACTCTCTACCTCTAACCCAATCTATTTTTTCAAACCAAAATTGCTCCCAACCCAACCCCCCGTACTTCCCTCTTAAATGTGGTACCAGAAAATCACTACTCTCACACAACCCAAACTACCCTTGCTCAACACACTGCCTCACTCTTCCACTCCACCACATCTCTCTCACACTAGCTGGCGACATCCACCCTAACCCCGGACCCATTTCTAACATCAATCTCACCAAACCCTCCACTCAATCCACAAACTCAATGTCCATTCACCTCACAACACTTAATGCACAAAGCCTAAAAAACAAAATCCCTAACTTCCCTGCCTGACTCTCTCATAACCACCTCGACATTACCGCCATTTCTGAAACCTGTTTGAAAACCTATATAAAATATAGCAAAATCCTACCACCAGGTTTCCAAATCATTCGCAACAACAGAGCCCACAAAAAGGAGGTGGAGTAGCAATAATCTACCCCTCCTCCCATATCATAACTCCCTAGTCCAATAAAATACTAACCTTTGCTGACACTGAAATTATAATAGGTTTACTAAAAATAAACAACCACAAGTCCATATGTATCACTGCCCTCTATGTTCCCCCTGGTGATAATATCAAATCTCTTGAAAACATCCTGTCCTGGTTCTTCTCCAATATAAAAAATGAAACCTATATACTTGGTGATAACAACATCAGCTGGAACAGTATTAACTCTGAAGCCCCGTCCCACACAATCAACCTATACAACTTCTCCCAACTAATACAATCTTCAACCAGACCAAATAAAGATGGTACCTCTGGTACCATCATTGACTGGATCCTAACAACTCACCCAAACCTTATCACCAAAGCCGGAACATTACCTGATCCTCTCAACGATCACCTACCAGCCTTTGTCGACCATCTCCTATCTCCACTGCATAAACAATACCACTACATCCAAACCTGCAACCTCTCCCCTTTCAACCCTCTAACTTTCTCTGAATGCTTAAAGCATGCTGACTGGTCCCTTCTAAAAACCCTTCCTCTAGATGATGCAGTTTCCTGCTTTAACCACTCATTCCTAACCCTTCTCAATCAGCAAGCCCCCCTCGAACCAAACACATCCAAACCAATCCCTGCCATTATTATTAAAAGATACTAAACTAGCCTTGCACCAAAGGAACAAAAATGGAAACAATATCAAAAACATAAAAACCCTAACACCCTCCATAAGCAACTACGAAACTCTGCAAAAAAAACTAATAACTAAAGACCGCAAAGCCCACTACTCCAAACTCCAGTCCTTGCACTCAACAAATCCCAAAAAAATCTGGTACTCCATCTCATCCATGCTGCATCCTGGCAACAAAGAAAACCTCTGCCCAGAGCCCAACCTCTCCAACCTTGAAACAGCCAGCCAGTTCAACTCATTCTTCATAGACTGCATAGCTAAACTATCAGCCTCCTTCCCACCCCTCCTCCACCACCACCCCCAAATGCCCCAGTCACCACCCCAAACATCAACCTTCCTCCACATCCTTCTGCCTCAAGCCCATCCCCACAAGTACTATAAGAAGACTTCTCCTCAAACTCAAGCCCTGTCGCAATGCACCTGACAACCTTCCACCCACCTTCTTCAAATAATCTGCAGATAGCATTGCCTATCCCATCTCTATTCTTATAAATAGATCCATACAAGAATCATACATCCCTTCTATATGGTGCCACGCCTACATCATCCCACTCCACAAAGCTGGCAAAAATACTGATACCACCAACTTCAGGCCTATTGCCATCCTTTCCTCTCTTTCTAAAATACTAGAGAAAATGATATAAGCACAACTCATGGCACACCTAACACTAAACAATCTCCTCTCCCCTACCCAACATGGCTTCCATCCTAGCCACAGCACTATGACTGGCCTACTTTCCTTTCTTGAAAGCATAAATCTCGAACACGACTCAGGCAAGTTTGTATCCACACTATTCCTAGATCTGTCAAAGGCCTTTGACACCATCTCACACACCCTACATTTATCCCAACTATCCAACCTACACCTCTCTCCCACCACCATCTCCTGGTTTTCCAGCTACTTGTCCAGCCACCAACAAGCTCAAGCATGGGAAACAAACCTCCCCCTTCTTTTCCCACCCCCAGGTGTCCCACAAGGTTCTGTTCTTGGTCCTCTTCTCTTCAACCTATTCATTAACAACTTTCACCAATCCATCCCAGACTCATCTGTCATCCAATATGCAGATGACTCAACAATCATCTGCTCAGCCTTCTCCCCCTCTGAGCTCCCAGCAAAAACCCAACTAGCCTTCTCCAAAACAGAAACCTGGATGCAGTCTAACCATCTAGCACTAAATGCAAATAAAACCAAACTAATGTTTTTTTTTCCCCTACCAAAAACTCCATCATTGACAAATCCACATTCACCATACAGAGCCAAAACAACACCCTCCTTGAAATCATTCCCAGCACCAAGCTTCTCGGCATCATTATTGATGAAGAACTAAAATTTGACACCCACATCCACTCCACAATCAAGAAAACCCACCAAAAGTTAGGACTCCTCTACAGGCACAACCGCTTCCTAAGCCTCTCTACCCATCAAACTCTTGCATCCACCTTCCTACTCCCCTTCCTTATGTATGGTGCCCCCTTTTCACCAAACTCCATCTTGGCCTTTGGT